>NC_053429.1:27550726-27793103 GCF_007990345.1 Gossypium hirsutum | reverse complement strand
ATTCATTCACTATTTAATTCCACTCCTACGAATTCTTGTGATTTTCCAATCCACACCACTGCTGCTGTCAGCCTCTGTTTTCAAAGTAAACCTTACCTATTTTCGGGGTTTCATGGACCAACTAGGGCCTTGTCATACATATGCCCACATATGATCATACTTAGCCATTCCAATGGCTGATCATTTGCTCAACACTTCCATTCCAACTATAGTTACATCATGAAACCATCTATACATTCATAAACACGAATGGTCTAATGCCATACTCCACTTCTACAAGCCATTTTCGCATGGCTGTACACTTATACATTTCATAAAGTACTCGAAAAACAACAATGGGTAGTCCTATACATGCCATATCAAAATTCAACCAAAATAGTACCCAAAAGAGCCTTTGATAGTGTGGGCGACTTCGACTTCAAGATCCCGAGTCCGATAGCTGGAGAACCAAAATCTATAAAACAGAGGAGCAGTGTAACGAGTAAGCAATTTATGCTTAGTAAGTTTTGAGCAAGGAATTCCAGCATAAACAAAGAATAACACACATTTAGCTAAACGGAATATCAAACTTGCTTCACAACATTAACAACCCTTATGTACATACACAATAGACTAACTTAGCCGAAGGCCGGTAGCTCGTTTATCAACTGAGCGAACATTTATTTGTAAGGGCTCGATTAAATTCAACACATACGTAACATATCCCTATATTGGGATGTTTTCGAGTATTCGCTGGAATTTTACAGCAAGCTCATTCATTATCAAATCACGTACCTTCGGGATTTAACCGGATATAGCTCCTCGTTCAAATGCCTTCGGGACATAGCCCGGTTTTAGTAACTCACACAATGCCTTCGGGACATAACCCGGATTTAATAACTCGCACGAATGCCTTCGGGACTTAACCCGGATTTAGTATCTCGCACAAAGGCCTTCGGGGCTTAACCCGGAATTTGTATCTCGCACAAATGCCTTCGGATCTTAGTCCGGATATATTCACTTAGCACAAAGCCTTCGGGACTTAGCCCGGACAGCATTCAATTAATCATGCACATCTAACAATAATTCATGGCACATTCATATTTCATTTTCATTTGCGAAACTCAAACACAAGGCACATATCGTCCTTGCACATTCGGCTCAATAGCCACACATAGAGCATGATTTAATCACATCGTAATTTAAGCTCTCTTACTCAAGAACTTACCTCGGGTGTTGTCGAACGATTCCGCTAACTATTCGACCACTTTTTCCTTCCCTTTATCGGATTTATTTCCCCTTTGCTCTTGAGCTTAATTAAACAAATAAATTGATTTCATCATTTAGGCATCAAAAAGATGAACACAAGGCACTTAGCCCATATTTATACATTAGACATTAAAGTCTCATACATGCAAAAATCATGCACCAACACAACATATTAGCTAATTTCTTTCCCCTTGGCCGAATATGCATGTCTATTTTGGGGTCGATTTCAACACTTAATACACACATATACACACTAGTAAAGCATCCTCCCCTTTTCATCAATTTAACACATGCATTGCTCATTAACATGCAAAGTTACATTCGGCCTTAGCACACATCTTGCTAGCCGATTCTTCTCCATTTAGCAACCAATGCACATATGTGCTCACACAAAAATGCTAAAAAGGAGGTTCAAGAATCATCAAGCCATCATCACATGCATCATTAACAAGCTTCATATTTTGCATGCAATGGCATTAACACAACCTCCACCTAGGCCGAATCTTAACTCATCCTCATGCCTCATCACCACAACATCAAACACCAACCAAGAATGATGCATCCATGGTCAAGTGCCATTTCCATCACATAGCAAGATTTAGACCATGGGCTAGGTAGAACTCAAGCTAACAACTAAAACATGCATGCATCTCATGGAACATCATCAACATACCTTAGCCTAGCTACATGCATGGCCGAATCTCTTCACCTTTCTTCTTCTTTCCTCCTTAAAATTTTTGGCCAAGGATGAACCAAAGGATGAGAAAATTTTTTCTTTGTTTTTCTTTCTAATTTAGGCTAAATGAAGGTGAGAAAAGGATGAACAAAGATCTTCTCCTCTCTTTTCTTTAGCTCACGGCAATGGGGGGAAAAGAATCAACTACACACTTTTTTTTGTGTATTCATCAAACTCCTTTTCATTATTTAATTTCCATGCCTATTATTTTATTTTTTTCCACCCATGATGCACCAACAAAACATGTCTATGACATGTCTTGGCCATCAAACTTGGTCTACCATGCTTGTCATGGCCGGCCACTACTAGTAGGGGGAATTTGACATGCAAGTCCCCCCTTTGTCCACATGCACTAATAGGTCCTCACACATTGACCTATCACATTTTAGAATTTTCTCACATAAGTCCTATTGACTAAATTCACATGAAATCAACCAAATTGAAGCTTGAAATTTTCACACATTCATAATTACATATTCTAGACAATAAGTATCACATTCAAACATTTCGGTGACTCGGTTTAGCGGTCCCGAAACCACTTCCCGACTAGGGTCAACTTTGGGCTGTCACACTTTCACTGGCTCTCATCTATCAGTGCCAATGCCATGTCCCAGACAGGTCTTACACTAGCACACACATCATCCAAATGTCATGGCATGGATATCCAAATTATTCCTAAGGTTCAACCGGGAGTCTCTACTACATCAATTCTCATCATGCACATTCATAACAATAGTCTATAATTTATAGCATATTAAATTATACAATACATAAATACAAATAAGTTATATTATTTACGTACAACTTACCTCGGTACACAAAATGTAGGCGACTAATTGTATTTAATCCGCTTGCTTGGCTTTTCCCCAGTCTAGGTCCGGATTGTGTATTTATTGATCTATAATAATAAAATTTCACTCATTTAATCATCACATTAATAAAAACACATTAACAAAAACATTCTACAATTACAATTCATCAAAATGACTATTTTCCCTTAGACTTTACAAAAATTACGATTTCAAACATTTCCCACAATTACCACCTATTTTACAAACTTTACAAAATAGCCCATTTAGGTGTTTTCATGAAAACCCCTTTCACAAAAGTTGTTTATTTAACAACCAAGATTCATTTTCTTCCATAAAATTTCAGCTAACAACAAAAATGCTTTCATGGAAAAACCCTAGACTTTCATCCATTTTGCAAAATAGTTCGCTTATTAGAAAGCTCATGCTACAAGGGGTCCAAAAATATAAAAATCATCAAGAATAACCTTCTAAATGACTTACTTGCAAGAGATACAAATGGCTGATATTTTGAGCTCTCTAACCCCTTTAGTTTCTGAAAAAATAATCAGTGGAGAAGATGCAACTATAGCCTCTATTTTCTTTATTTTTATTTTAGTCAAATAAGTCAACAAATGTCCACCTAACCTAGTTAACATGACTCTCTTTGTCCCCTATGGCCTTCCGCCTCTTTTAAAAGAGTCAAATTGCACTTTAAAGACCCCAAATTATGGTTCTTTAGCTATTTAACACATCTAGATAGTAAAACAAAACTTTTTCCCTTTATGCGATTTAGTCCTTTTTCGTAATTGAGCTCACAATCGTTAAAATTGATTCACCAAAATTTTCATGCATTCATATAATCATGCTATAACACCAAAATAATAATAAAATAATTTTTCCAACTCTGAATTTGTGGTCCCAAAACCACTATTTTGACTAGCCCAAAATTAAGTTGTTACAAATTAACACCCTAAATAAAAAATAGCTTCAATTACTACACTTACCGAAACTTACCAAATCACATGAGCACCAACCACGTTACAAAACAAGGAAAAAAGGAACAGATTTAGAAAAACAAAGAGAATGAGAAGAAGGGACAGTAGAGACTTTGAGAAAGCAGAGAAATCGAATTTTTTTCTGCTGTGGAAAACATGAGCAGAATATTCTGATAACCCCTATCATCTCCCCAAATCTCTCCCCCCTAACCCACCTCTCAGAATTTTAGTTTGACTGAAACTCTATTGGTCAAACAAGCAAAAAAAATAAACTCTCTCACTCACGCAGGGATTCGAACACAAGACCTTCAACATATTAACACTCTACTTATCCACCAAACCAACAAGCCTATTCTGATATAAAATTATAGACAATATAACATAAGCCTACTGAACTAGAGTGAGGCTTTATTCTTTAAAAAGCCAAAATTTACCCAATCTAAGGCTTGAATTTGGGACCTCTCACACACACCCAAAACACTTAACCACTGAACCAGATACATAGTTGTGTCAATGAATCACAGAAACATATTTAAAACCTTGGGGAGTTACATGATTTGAGGCGTTTGGGTTAGCATCTAATTCAATAATATACTGGAAAATCAGTAGCTAATTAATTATTAAATTCCTTCATTTAATCAAATCATAACCTTTACCCAACAACTATGCCGAAATAACAAACTAGTTACCCTTAATTGCACTTACATTTCACGATTTGTGGGATCCGAATGGCCAATTGATCAAGAATGTTTTTCCCTAATTGAAATGGGTTTAAAAGTTGATTAGGAGGGTTCAAGAACTCAAATTAATTTTTGAAAAATATAAGCAAGAACCAAGAAACAAAATAGCCCCCTTTCTTGCCCATAAGTGCACACGCCACCACTGGCAGTGGCCAAAAATGGGGCTGAATTTTAAAACAGTTTGAGATCTCATTAAAATCTGGAAAATACCTTTGAAATAAGTGATGATCCAATGGTTCTTACTCAAAGAATCTTTGGACTTAGTTTGAAGGTTTTATTGAATCATCGCGGTTCTGGTATGAATCTGAAGTTTCAATTGATTCATAGGGTCTTAACAAGAGAATTCCTATCAAAAAGAAAGAAAACAAGAATAAAGCCACATTTCATACAAAGAACAAATCAAAGCAAAGAAAAAGAAATAAGTAGGTCAAATTCTAGATCTGAAAATTTAGGTTTTTAATGGTCAACATTAATTAATAAATTGAAGAGAGAAGAGACCTTACCCAAGCTAGTCGAGAGAAACAACAATGGCACTTTCTTGGCAATGTTCGGGATCGATCTTGGAGTTCAAGATTTCAGATTTGGGGCTGATTTCAATGAGGAAAAATGACAGAAATATGAAGAATATGTTAATAAATCTTGTGACAAAAAGAAAAAGAAGAAAGAGATGGTAAAACTAGGTGTAGGCGACGGCAACAATGGGAGAAAGAAAGAAAGAAAATTAAAGAGAAAAGAGGAGAGGAAGAGGGTGAACAGATTGGGTAGGTAAAATTTGAATTGAAGTCTGAAAAATACAATAAAAAGTTATACTTATACCTAGGGTTCATGGGTATGAATGGCACACACATTAAAAAAATAATGGATTTTCCAAAATTTAATTATTTCACAAGGGAAGGATTCAAACTTGGGACCTCATTTAATTTCCATTCTTTCTCATATTTGTTTTAACCATTAGGTTTTTTCCTCCTTCTTGAAATAATTTTGCAATATTTATTTTAAAAGCAAGGCATGTCACATACTAGAGTTTAAGGTGAAATTTGCAAAATGATAAAAATGGTGAGAGAGAAGGAATTTGAACTTGGGTTTTAAGGAACGTTTCACTAACACTTAACCAACAAACCAATACCTCATTTATTTCCTAAAAACACATAGATAATCTTAAAAATTAAGGCATGAACACTCTCTCTCGATTCCTAATCCTGATTCTACTAACCCCCTATTTTTGGGATGGTACAATTCTCCCTTCCTTAAGGAAATTTCGTCCTCAAAATTTTAATGGTCACAAAATCTGTTCCCCCTTTTCCTTCAAACTTAGGCCACCAAGCTTTTGTTGCGCAACTCTAGTTCCAAAACAATTCCAGACAATGCATCTCTTTAAATTCCCAACATATATTTTGCATATCTAATTAAGGAAACATTACTAATAGATTCTCCACCCTAATTCCCAATTTTGATAGAAACTCTACTGGATTACGCTCACCACAATATCTACAAATCAGAATCCTAGCTAATCTAACATTTTCTCCAGTAATAACTACTACAACCTTTTGTTAAGGTTTGACTCATTTGACCCACTTTAAAGGTCACGAATTTGGTCTAGTGTAAGCAGACTCTCTCATTTTCCAAACTTTATTCTTTCCTTTCTTTTGCACTCCAAGCGTTTAGTCTCTCCCTCCATATTAGTCCTTTCAATCATAATCTTGAAAACCTTTTCTAAAACTCCTAATATCGTTTAGGACAAACAATGCATTATCTCCAACCTCCTCATTTTTGCCTTCAGAAATAGGCACAATCACGATGTTAGTCTTCTTAGGGTTAGGCACAATTCCTTGAGAAGAAAATGACTTAAATTGGGTAGCTCGACAATGAGCCCTACGGTTCCTCATTCTACAGTTCTTAATTATGTAATCTATGGTCTTAAATTTGATCTACAATTTCAAAAAAAAAAACACTATCTAACTTCAATTAATTTTTAGTTTTCTATATTAAAGTTTCAAAGAAAAAGTTAAATACTAACTATTTCAATTCTATGTCCACAGTAATACACCTCAAGTGTTTACCTATAACTTAACATATTTTCTATGGCAACCGGCATCGGAGTCTCGGACCTAATTTTCTTTGTAAAATATCATTTTTAAAATTCTCTGTGGCTTGTTTTCCCCAAATTCTCCCTTTTTCATGTATGCATGCAGACTTACTTAAGTAGATTTAAAAACTCAGTCTGAGGTTATGAACCAAGGCTCTAATATCACTAAATGTAACCTCTCAAACCTGGCCTAGACGTTATGACTAGATTCAGAAGGCTACATTAGCCACCGAAATGGCTAAGCTAACTTACGTTACTCTTTAAGACTTTAAAAAAATCTCATTTTAGAGAAAATCATAGTTGTACTTTGAGTTAGCTTAAAAGCATTCATTCACTAGGTCGTGTATGCTTAGGATTCATTTTATTGTTGACAGTGTTGTTTTAGAAAAACCGTTTGCTTGTTGCTCTTCTTTAAAAAAACTCAACGTTAAACTAATGCAGCGGAAAAACCATTTTTCAAGTCATTTTGGAAAATTAGTTGCCTTATCGATTTGTTTTTCAAAAACAGTTCATTTGCAATGTAGTGGAAACTAGGGAACAATATCAAATTTTACTTAAGCTTGATATAATGAATTACCCGGTTATTATGCTTAAGTACTTCATGCATGTACAAATTCCCAAAAGAAAAGTTACCAAGCCCCAGATCAGAGATAATTAAAAATTAGAAGCCAAAACCAATAAAGACTTAATAATACTTATTAATAATAGTCTGAGGTCTAAGGTGATTCTCCAAATGCCGAGCCTGGTCCTAATTTTGAGGTTTACCTGAAAAGTTAAACACTATTGGGGGTGACCTTATTAAAAGCTTAGTGTGAGTCGAATAATTATTTAAACGAGCAAAAACATCAAAAACAGTGAAACATATTAGCATTAACAGAAGAAAACAAAACCATCATAGGAATTTCATGTCAGGACATAGCCATTATCAAATTTATGTCAAACGGTGTATGGGCATAGGTCATCAATCATTCGATTAACAAACATTAATTTCGATACCATTTAATAATACAAAGTATAATACGTAGCATAAATCAATAACTGATAAACCGTAAATTATATATATTTTTACCCCATGTTTAATACATTTTATAGATGATTTCTCATTAGAACTGGTGAATTCAATGCTCCTAATGCTTTAATTTCATGTTTTGTACTCAGGAGAGCACTAAGAGTCAAAAGGAGCCAAAAAGGGACAAAACAGACCAAATCGAAAAGATGACACAACTTAAGCCTTGCCACACGGGTAGCTCACACACCCGTGTCTTTCGAGGGTGTCGACCAAGGCTTTCACGATTCACACGGCCTGGCCATTGACCCACACGGTCGTGTGCAATTTAACGGATCGAACATGGCCTGACAATCATGTCACATGGGCGTGTCCCTGTTGAGCCCAAGTTTAGTCCAATTCGAAAAAGGTCACTTTGCAGGGTTTCTAGGCATTCCAAAACCTATAAATACACATTAGAGAAGGAGAAAAGGGGAGATGGAGAAGAGGGGTAAGGAATTACCCTAAGGAAGCTGATTGATCCATCTCAGAAGCCGGATTCATCATCAAGACTGAAGATCTCTCCTCAATTTCCCTTCAGGAGTTTTGGGTTTTTTTTATGTTTTGTATTCTTTATTCTTTTGAGATGTTTTCTTATTTGGTTATGAACTAAATCTCCTAAATACCTAAGGGGAATGAAACCTAAGACGAATCTTGTTATTATTTTCTGAATCGTATGATAAATATTTAACTTGTTCTTAATTATGTGTTCTTAATTCTTGTTTTGATATCCCAGGATACTAATTCAAGACACGTTCTTATTCAGAGGAGGAATAGACCCTGTCTAAGAGTACATTTTCCATAATTAAGCGGAGTTGATTGTGCGCCTAGAAATAGGGTGACAAGATTTTACCGGATTAATGTGAAACCTAATAAGGGGATCCATAGATTGAGTTAATGCAACCCTAGAGTGTTAATTAGAGAAAAGTCTCGGTTATTCAATCTAGGGATTAGACGTTATTAGTCTTGTATAGGGATAATAACATAACTTAGGGATCTCTACGGAACAAATTGAATGAATAAATCGTTCGATTCGGAGCCAGAATAACAAGTAAAGTCTAGCTGGATTTTTCCTTAGGTACTGTCTCAAGTCAATCGATTTTCCCAAAAGTAATTCCCCAATTCTTTTCTCTGTGCGTTCTTAGTTTAAATAATTAGTTAATTAAAACAGACCCCTTTTATTCTTAGGCTAGATAATAAAAAGATAGTTATTACTAGTACTTTTGGTTCCCTTGGGTACGATATCCCGGTCTTGCCGTTACTATACTATTGTTCGATAAGTGCGCTTGCCTTTTCATCATGATAATAGTTAGTCTAGGTCTGATCTTCATTATAAATATTTATTACTTGTTACGAATCACTGCGATCAATAACACTCGAATATGTTGTGCACATGATGCAATGCAAAAGCGTTCCTACCCATACCATCTGCTACACACCATGATTTCCCCAGAACCCGACTGCCAAACTCCAAAACATTATGAGCATAGCTCGATGGTAAAACCACCAAATAATCAATAATGTAGAAAATCTGCCAGATATAAAATAGTGCGATACAATCGCCAATAATATATAATATGCGATAAAATCGCCAATCCCTCGATACTCCAGGTATAGTGCACTGACTATGAATAATGCAGACTTAATATGCTACCCGTACTCCATCGAACTCCTCCGTCAACCACAAAATCCCAACCCAATGCATATGCAATATGTCACACAATCTCATACATAATTATATCTCAATATTTTTCACATTCATTTGACATGCTCATCATGTCCTTAATAATCACATACTTTCAGTAAATGGAAACAATGTTCCAATCTTTCAAATTATCATTGTGTTGGTATCAATCAACATCGTTCAATTTCACATACTTTACGAATTTCCATTGTGCATAAATAGCACCCTTTTCAGTACACAATATAACAAATACCTCATGCATTTAAATCATACATAAGCTTAATATCATAACACATTGTATCATTCAGTCTACCATTCTCATATCTCTTAACTCAAATACGCAATAGAAACTCAATCAAACTTTCATACTATCAAAGCTAGCAATTTTTCAAACATGTCAGTCTTTTAAGGCTCGAAACATACCTGGTTCGGTCACTTACAAAATCAATAATTTGACTATTAAGCCAATCCAATCAGCATGCTAATTTATCAAATATAACATGATATTTAACATTTTCAAACAATTTTATGAGTTTAGGACCCACACCTTGTAACACCCCACACCCGTGCCCCACGCCGAGTCGAAATATGAGGCATTACCTAACTTAAACTTATGCATATAGACATTTTCATAACACCAAAACATGGTCAAATTAAAACTTTTTCAATTTTATTTATAAACTCCTTAATAAGAGCCTACTAAGCCCAAAACATCCATTGGAACCCATTCAGAAACAATCTGAGTCTTTTAAAGAACTCTAAAAATAACTCTTAACATAGGGGCACACGCCTGTGTGGGAGGAGCAACACGCCCGTGTGACATTTCAACATGGTTGTGCTATTGGCTCGTGTGGCTCACGCGGCCTAATACCTGAGCAATACAGGGACACGCCCGTGTCTTATACCCGCGTGGAATTAATTCTAAATGCACACCTATAGAGGTTTTCACACGGCCTGGAACACACCCATGTCTCTAGCTCGTGTCCGTCACATGGCCATGACACGCCGATGTCCTAGCCCTTGTGCAAAAACTTGGACATTCTGTTTCTAACGTCAGCAATCCTTAAGGGCCACACGGCCAAGGCACAAGCCCATGTGCTAGGCCGTGCCCTTCACATGGTTAAGACACACGGCCGTGTCTTTACCCGTGTGTTTACTACCATGCATACTGACTTACAATTATTATATGCAAGGGACACACAGCCATATCACACGCCTATATGGTGAACTGTGTGTCACACACAGCCTAGACACACGCCCGTGTGTCTACCCATGTGGACAAAATAAGGCTATTTACCAAGCCTTTTTGTCACCCTTATGTAACCTGCACAAAAATCACTCTATACTAACATAACGGCACATCACATAGCCAAAATAACCATAATGGACAACATTTCATTTATGTAATTTACTCATCCATGAAAATATCATCTTCTATTTATAAATCAAAATGAGTATTGACCATCATCCATGGCCTTATACAAAATGAGTACCATATTCATCATATGAGCCAACACATTATGGCTAACTTACAAAACACTAAACAAAGACTCGAGTCCCTATACATGCTAGAAAACAAAATAATAAAACTAGCTATACCAAGGTCTTGAGTGATAGTGTGCTCGAAGCTTTTGATGTTGCTGGATCCCTAATGCTAGCTTAGCAGCACTATAAGGAAAGAAAAGAAAGGAGGGTAAGCATGGGAGCTTAGTAAGTACATATATGCAAATAAAGTGTAATTATAAGAAAATCATATTCATCCAATGGTAACTTGTCATGCTTAAAAGATATAAATCACTTAACGTCTCTATCTTACTCTTCTTTTCATTCATGTATACTTAATACACCTAGTTCTTTACTCAGGTCCTAACCATGAGTTTAGTATACATACCTCATCAAAGTATTCACCAACCAAATCTTCAGGTTACCCGTTGAACTCTCAAAATACATATGGATACATGAGGAATTTGCATCTAAGTGCCATATAAGAAATCAGGGCTACCTCGTGCTATGAAATGCTCACATTTGAGCTACTCATACTGGACCCCATAGCTATCATGTAACGTAGGCTCATTGAGCCACTCACGGGTCTATACACAAAGTTAGTACCCGAATCCACGTTACCTATAGCATTTATCTCATGAACTCAGACTCAACTCATGAGTTCAGACCACATAATTTTCATAACATGCCCCTTTGTATCCTATGCTATGTCTAAGGTTCAACAGGGCTTCATATCTAATCGAATAGCACCGTATTTGCTCACATTGTAATTTACTCGCATAACATGTTATTTAGACATTCATGGCAACAATTAGAATTTAGATACATAACAACAATAAGCTAATTACATATGTATTTTATTAAAATATACCAAAGTAAGCTTCAATAACACATTATTTACATTTGTACTTACCTCGGTACAAAATGATGAAGACGAGCTTAATTCTCCTAAACTTTGTTCTTACCCCGATCAAGACATGAATCACGTTTCTTTTGATCTAAATTAATAATATTCATTTATTTCATCAGCATATCAATTTAGACACCCGAAAGTTCATAATTGGGCAAAAATAGTCCCCTAGATTTTCACAAAATGACCATTTTACCCCTATGCTCGAAAATCAATTTTTATCGAATTTCTTCATATTATAAGCCTAGATGATTAGTTTTTATACTAGAAGCAATCCAAAATTTCCATTATTTCTCACATTTATCAACAAATTTCCAACTTATGCAAAATAGTCCCTATTAGAGTTTTCATGAAAAATCCCTTAATAAAAGTTGTTTATTACACATCTAATACTCATATTCTTCCATAAAATTTTAGAAAACAACACATATGCTTTAATGGCAAAACCCTAATCTCTCAACCATTTTGAAAAATAATCCCCTTCATAGAAAGCTTATGTTACAAGGAGTCCAAAAATACAATAATCATCAAGAATAACCTTATAAATGACTTACTTGTAAGAGATGTTAATGGCTGATATTTTGAGCTCTCAAAACCCCCTTTTTTGAAGATGAAAATTGGTTGAAGAAGAAGATATAAAAAGATGAAGCCTTTTTTTGTTTTATTTTATTTAAAACTAGTTAAAATTAGTGACCAAAACACCACCTAATTTTGACTTTCCCATCAATTTGTCCCCCCTATGGCCGGCCACCCTATTCTCTAAGGGTCTAATTTCTCTTTAAGGCCCCAATTTAGGTTCTTTAGCTAACTGACAATCTTATCTAACAAAATAGTACTTTTGCACTTTATGCGATTTAGTCCTTTTTCACAATTAGGCAAGCAATCGCTGAAATTAATTCACCAAAATTTTTCATGTACTTATCTAATCATGCTACAATACATAAAATGATATTTAAAATAATTTCCTTGACCTCGATTTAGTGGTTCTGAAATCACTATTCTGACTAGACCCAACATCGGGCTGTTACACACCTTATTTTTCGCTTCCCCGCAACGCTCTAGCGAATCTTCCAATTTTCCTTAATAATTCCTTAAATGAACCTAAACCAAAATTCTATACAAATTCAATCAATTTACCATTAAACCAGCCCCCAAGCACCCACTTATGAGTTCAAACCAATCATTGAAATTATAACTATTTTATGAATCGAAACTAGTTAGATTCATTACACCGTATCAATGCAAACCGTACGTACAACCGTTCTTCACCTTTACGGGTGATTTAAGGCGTTTGGGTCAGCACCTAATTCAATAATATACTGGAAAATCAGTAGTTAATTAATTATTAAATTCCTTCATTTAATCAAATCATAACCTTTACCCAACAACTATGTCAAAATAACAAACTAGTTACCCTTAATTGCACTTATGTTTCACGATTTGTGGGATCCGAATGGCCAATCGATTAAAAACAAATTTCCCAATTGAAATGGGTTTAAAATATGATTAGGAGGGTTCAAGTACTCAAATTAATTCTTGAAAAATATAGGCAAGAACAAACAAACAAAACAACCCCTTTTCTTGCCCATAGGTGCACGCACTACCACTCGCGGTGGCCAAAATTGGGGCTAAATTTTAAAATGGTTTGAGATCTCATTAAAATCTGGAAAAATACCTTTGAAATCATTTAAAATCCCCCAAATTCCAGATCTGGAAATTTAGGTTTTTAATGGACAACTTTAATTAAGAAATTGAAGAAAGAAGAGATCTTACGCAAGCTAGTCGAGAGAAACGACAATGGCACTTTCATGGCAATGTTCGGGATCGATCTTGGAGTTCAAGATTTCAGATTTGGGGCTGTTTTCAATGAGGAAAAATGACAGCAATATGAAGAATACGTTAATTAATCTTGTGACAAAAATAAAAAGAAGAAAGAGAAGGTAAAACTAGGTGTAGGTGACGGCAACAATGGGAGAAAGAAAGAAAGAAAATTGAAGAGAAAAGAGGAGAGGAAGAGGGTGAACAGATTGGGTAGGTAAAAGTTGAATTGAAGTCTAAAAAATACAATAAAAAGTTATACTTATACCTAGGGTTCATGGGTATGGATGGCACACACATTAAAAAAAATAGGGGATTTTGCAAAATTTAATTATTTCACAAGGGAAGGATTCGAACTTGGGACCTCATTTAATTTTCATGCTTTCTAATATTTCTTTTAACCTTTAGGCTTTTTCTTCATTCTTGAAATAATTTTTTAATATTTATTTTAAAAATAAGGTATGTCACATACTAGGGTTTAAGGCAAAATTTGCAAAATGATAAAAATGGTGAGAGAGAAGGTATTTGAACTTGGGTTTCAAGGAACGTTTCACTAAAAGTTAACCAACAAACCAATACCTCATTTATTTTCTAAAAACGCATAGATAATTTTAAAAATTGAGGCATGACCACTTTCTCTCAATTCCAAAACCTGACTCTACTAACCGCAGATTTTCGGGATGTTACACTTGAGGTAGTTCATGGTTCGAGAATAGCAGAGAAGACTGTTCGATTGAAAGCCAGGAACATCTAGGATCCGTCACGTTCAAAGCACAAGTACTATTTCGGGAAAAATTATTGCTTTAAATATAACAAATCGACTCAGTTTTTAAAATTTTATTTTTTCACTGTGCAAGAAAACCATATTCGAACTATAACTTTTCCAAAAATGTATATGTTTAGATATCTATTTCACAGTAGGGTTGGTGAGTTGATATCCGGTGAATCTCGGTCCAAGACACTAAGAAGCAATTAAGCATATACTCAAGTTTTTACGGAGAATAAGGGATTATATACTAATGTATTTCAGAGGGATATTAATCCTATCAGCTATACCGATTCTGACTTCCAAACGTGTTAAGACTTGAGGAACTCAAAATTGGGCTATGTCTTTGACCTAGGCGATGGGTCCATAGTTTGGAGAAGTGTCTAGAAAAGCAAAAAATAATAAGCAATATGACTTTGAAAGTTTCTTATGGACCTTGATGTCGTTCCTTGTATGGAAAAAAACTATCACATTTTATTGTGATAACAATGTGGCTGTAGTTAAAACCAAAGAAACCAGAAACCATAAAATGATAAAGCAAATGAATAAAAAGTATCACATTACAAGGGAGGCAGTAGCAGGAAGAATAGTTGATATAGTGAAAGTCGCATCAAAGGACAACCTTACAGAACCTTTTACAAAAACTCTAACAACTAAGAGTTTTGAGAAACACGTAAAGAGCATGAAAATGCAAAATATAACTCATCTTGTGACAGCCCTAAAGTGACCCTAGTCGGAAAGCGGTCTCGGGACCGCTAGACCGAGTCACAAAATTATTTGAATGTGATAATTATTGCCTAAAATATGTGAATATAAATGTGTGAAAGTTTTAAGCTTCGATTTAGTTAATTGCATGTGAATTTAGTTGATAGGACTTGTGTGAGAAAATTTAGAAATGTGCTAGGCAAATGCAAGTGACCTAATAGTGCATGTAATCAAAGGGGTGGACTTGCATGTCAATTTCCCCCCGTTTAAGTACTAATGGCCGGCCATGACAAGGGATGATGGGCAAAACATGTCATGAAACATGTTGTGTTAATGGAAAAATAAAATAAGAAGCATGGGCAATAAACTAATAAGAAATGGAAGGAAGAAAACAAAAAAAAAAGAATGTGTGTGAGTGTTCCCCCCCATTGCCGTGAGTGAAGAAAAGAAAAAAAAATTTGTTCATCCTTTTTCATTTCTTTTGGCCGAAAATTCTAAGGAAGAAGGAAGGAGTTCTTGCTTCATGTTTGGTTTGGAAGAGGATTAGGAGGAGGTTTGGCCATACTTGTATCTAGATTAAGGTATGTTTGAGGTTGTGCCATGAGATTCATGCATGTTTTTAGTTGCTAGCTTGAGTTCTAATTAGCCCATGGTTCAAATCTTTGCTATGTCATGGGGATGATATTCGGCCTAGGTGGATTTTGTGTTAATGCCATTGCATGCTAAATATGAAGCTTGTTAATGATACATGTGATGGTGGATTGATGACTCTTGGATTTTCTTTTTAGCATTTTTGAGTGAGACATTAAGTTCTTTGTTTAACCATGACCAAAATTGAAATGGTATGGTGTTGTGATGTATTCGGCCATGGTATATCCATAAGTATGATTTATGCTTATTGCATGGTAGGTAAGATTTGTGTTTTGGATTTATGTTCATGTTTAGTTATAATCAACTTTGAGATTCGGCTCTTGCACATATATATATATGTTTGCACATGACGTATTGGTATGACATATACAATATCTCAAGGTATATATTTACATATGATGGTGTTTCGGTTATGGAGTACATGATGGATGTGTATTGAGTTATAATATGTAATGCATTAGTTAGTAAAAGGTATGCCATTTGTGTGTGGTATTGAGTATATAATTGGCCTCAACATAGACATGCATAATCGGCCACATGAATGAGTACATAGGTTGATGTGTTGTTCGGCCATAGGTAAGCATATTGAAGGCTTTATCTTAACTTAGAAAATTCGGCTAAGGAGAGTATTAACTAATGTGTTGAGTTTGATTCACGATTCCGTACATATGTGACTTTAATGTCTAATGAATATATGTGGGCCAAGTACCTTGAGTTCCTCTTTTCGATGCTCAAATGATTAAATCAATTTATTTGTTAAATTAAGCTCAAGAGCAAAGGGGAACTAAATCCGATAAAGGGAAGGAAAAAGTGGTCGAATAGCCATCGGAATCGTTCGACAACATCCGAGGTAAGTTTTCGAGTAATGGGACTTAAATTATGATTCGATTAGATTATGTCTTAAGTAAATCAAAATCATGCTCTTGTATGTGGCTATTGAGCCGAAATTGTAAATGTGATAAGTGTCTTGTGTTTGAGCTTTGGTAATGAAAATGAAATATGAATGTGTCATGACTTATTGATATATGTGCATGGTTACTCGAATGATATCCGGGCTAAGTCCTGAAGGCTTTTGCGCTAAGCGACTACATCCGGACTAAGATCCGAAGGCATTTGTGCTAGCGACTATATCCGGGCTATGTCCCGAAGGCATTCATGCTAGTGACCATATTCGGGTTAAGACCCGAAGGCCTTGTGCGAGTGGTTATATCCGGCTAAACCCCGAAGATGCTTGATTTGGGAATGAGCGATCTTGCTGTAAAAATTTAAAGTAATACGCTCGTAAAATCCCAGCGATGAGGTATGTTTCGTGTGTGCTTTGAATTAGTTGATCCCTTACAAATCTGTATTCGCTCAGTCGATAAATGAGCTACCGGCCTTTGGCTAAGTTGATCTTTTGTGTATGAACATAAGGGTTGGTAATGTGAAGTAAGTATGATATTGAGAATTTGTGCATATGAAATTATCCGTTTAGCTATATGAATGCTATACTTTTGTTGTGCTGGAATCCCTTGCTCAAAACTTACTAAGCATAAATTGCTTACTCCGTTTCTTTGTTTCTCTGTTTTATAGATTTTGGCTCGTCAGCTATCGGACTCGGGATTTTTGGAAGTCGAAGTCTCCCACACTATCAAAGCCCCCTTTTGGTACAATTTTGGTTGAACTTTGAAATGGCATGTATAGGACTACCCTTCTTGTTGTTGGTCATGTACCCATGGATTTTGTGTAAATTTGGATAGCCATGCGAAAATGGCTTATATACGTTTTTAGCATAGTACTATAATTGTTTTGTATGTTGATCACTAAGAGGTATGGAAATGTTTGGAAACGATTAGCCATTGGAATGGTTAATCATGATTATACTTTGTGCTATGTATGCAAAAAAAGGGCTAACTGAATCATGGAAACTATGAAATAGGTAAAGTTTACCTTAAAGGCAGATGCTGACAGCAGCAGCGATGTGGATGTGAAAAATCACTAAAATAGTAGGAATGGAATTAAATAGTGAACAAATTATGTAAATGAACCTTGATGAATCCACTTTCATATGGAAGAAACGAAACGGTCATATGAGTTGTATGTTAAGAGATATTTAGGTTTTCGTGAAACAGGGCCAGAACGGTTTCTGGATTCCCTGTTCCGACTTTGGAAATTCATTATAAATTAACCAGAGATAATTAGGAGTCATTCCATATATTTATAGATTCCTCTTTGCGTCTAGTTTCTATAGAAACAAACGGCATCAGTATTGAAGCCCTGTACAGGGAGATATCCAAGTCGTAATGCCGGAAGGTCAGTGTAGTCGATCCCTGTAACATGGGAGACATTAACTAATAAACTGTACTAATTGGCCTGACCAAAAATTATAGAAAAAGAATTGTAGATGCATGTATGAGTCTAGTTTCAGGGAAAAATCACGAAACTGATTTTCGAGTTGTGGAACTCAAGATATGATTTTTAAGGTGACAGCGACACAGTTAGCCAGCTGTCTGGAAATTTTTAAAATGAACTGTGCAAGTAAATGAATTAAGTCGGTCAGCACCTCGTGTTCGACTCCGGCAACGGTCTCGGGCACGGGGTGTTACAATTTTATTGGTATCAGAGCACAGTTTTGTCGATTCTAGGACTACCGTAATACGTTTGGGTCTAACTATACATGCCATTTTGTGATTATTTGATAGTGTGGTGATTTCTGACAATTGAAAATGTGTTTGTTTATAGTAATGGATCCCGATCCCGACCGAGCGGTAGCTGATGATCTTGAGAGTATGGCGCCTGCTCCCGCACAAGGGACAGCTCCGGCGGACTCTCAACCGATTGCTAGCAATCCGAATGATGAGGCTAGGCAAGCTTTTTATAGCGTGATGAATGATTGGTTCAACCAATACATTCGAACTAATACGGCTGTTCCACAACCTCCATTCCCGACTAATACAACCCCGGCACCTACAATACCTCCGGTAACTGACCAAATAAGGTCAAATAAGCCCCCAGTTGACAGAATCCGAAAACATGGGGCTACTGAATTTAAAGCTACGGATAGCGAAGATGCCGAGCAAGCTGAATTTTGGTTGGACAACACTATCCGGGTACTCGATGAGCTATCTTGTACACCCGATGAATGCCTAAAGTGTACTATCTCCTTGCTACGCGATTCTGCCTACTATTGGTGGAGTACTCTGACTTCTGTTGTGCCCTGAGAGCAAGTAACTTGGGAGTTTTTCCAAACTGAGTTTCGGAAAAAGTATATCAGTCAGAGATTTGCTGATCAAAAATGGAAGGAATTTCTTGAGCTTAAGCAAGGTTCTATGTCAGTTACTGATGACGAGCAAAAATTTGTTAGACTTAGTAGATACGCTCGGGAATGTGTTTCGTCCGAGGCTATCATGTGTAAACGCTTCGAGGATGGGCTGAATGAAGATATAAAAATGTTTGTTGGCATTCTTGAAATACGAAAGTTCGTAGTACTTGTCGAGCGAGCTTGTAAAGCCGAAGAGCTTAGAAAAGAAAAACAAAAAGTTGATGTGGGAACTGGAGAGTTTCGTAAAAGATCTTCGGGAAAGTCTCTTCAACAGGCATCGAAGAAATTTCGAGATGATGTGGGCCAGTCTAGAGGCACTTCGGGCCTTTTTAGACGAGATCGTGATCGACCCCCTGTGGGTACACAAGGCACTTCGGTCGCCAGTGTTGGGAATGAACGTCGAGACAGAACGGAGTGTTAGCATTGTGGTAAATGGCATTCAGGGAGCTGTAGGTTCCATGACCGCTCCTGCTATAAGTGTGGATCAGCTGACCACTTTATCAAGGATTGCCCGAGGTTGCCTGAACAAAATGTAAGTCAGAGTGGGAAACCAGGTGCTACTACTGCTCGGGTAGACCGTCTAGAAACACGGGCAATGCTAGTGGCGGTCAGAGAGGATCTAGAGATGCTACAACCAGATCTGAGGCTCGTGCGCCTGCTAGAGCTTATGCTATACGTGCCCGCGAGGATGCTTCTTCGCCTGATGTTATTACCGGTACTTTTACTCTCTTTGATACTAATGTAATTGCTTTGATTGACCCCGGTTCTACTCATTCTTATATATGTGAAACCTTAGCATCCAGTAAGACTTTACCTATTGAGTCTACTGAGTTCGTAATTCGGGTGTCAAATCCCTTGGGTCGTTACGTGCTTGTCGACAAAGTGTGTAAGAAATGTCCCCTAGTAATTAGAGGTTCCTGGTTTCCGGCGGACTTGATGCTTCTGCCGTTTGATGAATTTGATGTTATTCTCGGGTTGGATTGGTTGACCGTGCATGATGCAATTGTGAATTGCAAAAGCAAGACTATTGATTTGAGGTGCGCAAATAACGAAGTAATCCGAGTTGAGTCTACGGACTTGGATGGGTTGCCAGCTGTAATATCCTCAATGTTGGCTCAGAAATATGTAAGAAAGGGGTATGAAGCATACCTTGCGTATGTACTTGATAACAAGGAATTAGAAAAGAAACTTGAGTCGGTACCAGTAATTTGTGAATACCCGGATGTTTTTCCCGAAGAATTACCGGGTTTGCCACCTGTTCGGGAGGTAGAGTTTGGTATTGAGCTTGTACCTGGGACTACACCGATTTCGATAACTCTGTATCGTATGGCACCAACCGAGTTAAAAGAGTTGAAAGCTCAGTTGCAAGAATTGACGGATAGAGGTTTCGCTCGACCAAGTTTCTCACCTTGGGGTGCACCAGTATTGTTTGTGAAAAAGAAGGACGGAACCATGAGGTTGTGCATTGACTATCGTCAACTGAATAAAGTGACGATAAAGAATAAATATCCGTTACCGCGTATTGATGATTTGTTTGATCAACTAAAGGGAGCCTCAGTGTTTTCAAAGATAGATTTGAGATCGGGTTATTATCAGTTGCGGATTCGAGATTCGGACGTACCTAAAACTGCTTTCAGAACGAGGTACGGTCAGTACGAGTTCTTAGTGATGCCGTTCGGGCTCACTAATGCCCCTCCGGTATTTATGGATTTGATGAATCGGATCTTCAGACAGTATTTGGACCGGTTCGTAGTTGTGTTCATTGATGACATCTTGGTCTATTCAAGAGATGAGACCGAACATGCTGAGCACTTGAGATTAGTGTTGCAAATTTTGCGGGATAAGCAGTTATATGCTAAGTTCAGTAAGTGTGAGTTCTGGTTAAGAGAGGTTAGCTTCTTGGGTCATGTGGTATCCGCATCGGGTATTCGAGTTGACCCGAGCAAAATTTTAGCCATACTTAACTGGAAGCCTCCAAGAAATATTACTGAAGTTCGGAGCTTCCTGGGGCTCGCTGGTTATTACCAACGATTTGTAAAAGGTTTCTCGATGATAGCCACACCAATGATGAAGCTACTTCAAAAGGATGTTAAGTTCGAATGGACGGAGAAATGTCAGAAAAGTTTCGATCAACTAAAAACTTATTTGACTGAAGCTCCAATTTTAGTGCAACCCGAATCAGGCAAAGAGTTTGTCATTTATAGTGACGCATCCCTACTTGGGTTGGGTTGCGTATTGATGCAAGAAGGTCGAGTTGTGGCCTATGCGTCGAGACAATTGAAGCCACACGAGAGAAATTATCCGACCCATGATCTCAAACTAGCCGCCATCATATTTGCTTTGAAAATATGGCGACATTATTTGTTTGGTGAGAAGTGCCATGTATTTTCGGATCACAAAAGTCTCAAATATTTGATGACCCAGCGAGACTTGAATCTGCGACAAAGGCGTTGGCTTGAGTTGTTGAAAGATTATGAGCTTGTCATTAATTATCACCCGGGAAGGGCTAATGTGGTTGCGGACGCCTTAAGCCGGAAATCACTATTTGCTTTGCGAGCGATGAATGTACACTTGTCTGTTCTACCCGACAATGTGTTAGTAGCTGAATTAAAAGCCAAACCATTATTGATTCATCAAATTCGTGAAGCTCAGAAAGTCGATGATGAATTGGTTGCAAAACGGGCTGAGTGTGTTCCGAACAAGGAATCGGAGTTTCAAATTGATGATGATGATTGTTTGAGGTTCAGAAGTCGTTTGTGTGTTCCAAGGAATTCGGAACTCATTTCGATGATTCTGAACGAAGCCCATTGCAGCCGAATGTCAATTCACCTGGGGAGTACGAAAATGTACAACGATTTGAAACGTCGGTTTTGGTGGCATGGTATGAAACGAGACATCTCCAACTTTGTTTCGAGATGTTTAATATGTCAACAAGTGAAAGCAGAACATCAAGTGCCTTCAGGATTACTTCAGCCGATCATGATACCCGAGTGGAAATGGGATCGAGTCACAATGGACTTTGTGTCCGGACTGCCATTGTTAGCAAGTAAAAAAGATGCGATTTGGGTTGTTGTTGATAGACTGACTAAGTCGGCTCACTTTATCCCCGTGCGTACGAATTTTTCATTGGATAAACTAGCTGAATTGTACGTTTCTTAGATTGTGAGATTACATGGGGTACCGATTTCTGTTGTGTCGGATAGAGATCCGAGATTCACCTCGCGATTTTGGAAGAAATTGCAAGAAGCTTTGGGTACCAAGCTGTATTTTAGCATCGCTTTTCATCCACAAACCGATGGTCAATCCGAGCAGGTAATTCAGATACTTGAGGATATGTTGAGATGTTGCATCCTTGAGTTTAGTGGTTCATGGGAACGGTATTTACCATTGATTGAATTCGCTTACAATAATAGTTTTCAATCAAGTATTAAGATGGCACCTTACGAGGCTTTGTACGGGTGTAAATGCCGTACACCATTGTTTTGGACTGAGCTCGGTGAAAGTAAAATTTTCGGAGTGGATTTGATTAAAGATGCTGAACAGAAAGTAAAAGTAATCCGTGAAAGTCTAAAGATAGCCTCAGATCGCCAGAAGTCGTACGCGGATCTGAAACGAAAAGACATTGAGTATCAGGTGGGAGATAAGGTGTTTCTTAAAGTTTCACCTTGGAAAAAGATACTCAGATTTAGGTGTAAGGGCAAATTGAGTCCGAGGTTCATCGGGCCATACGAAATATCCGAACGAGTCGGTCCAGTTGCGTATCGATTGATTTTGCCCCCTGAACTTGAAAAGATTCACGACGTCTTTCATGTTTCGATGCTTCGACGCTATAGATCTGATCCATCGTACATAATTAGCCCATCAGAGGTTGAAATTCAAGCCGATATGAGTTATGAAGAAGAACCGATGCGTATCCTAGCTCGTGAAGTGAAAGAGTTGCGAAACAAAAGGGTTCCGTTAGTAAAGGTGTTATGGCTCAAACACGGGATCGAGGAAGCTACTTGGGAAACCGAGAGCTCAATGAAAGAACGATACCCAAACCTATTTACTGGTAAGATTTTCGGGGACGAAAATTTCTTAAGTGGGGGAGAAAACAAAAAAAAAGAATGTGTGTGAGTGTTCCCCCCCATTGCCGTGAGTGAAGAAAAGAAAAAAAAATTTGTTCATCCTTTTTCATTTCTTTTGGCCGAAAATTCTAAGGAAGAAGGAAGGAGTTCTTGCTTCATGTTTGGTTTGGAAGAGGATTAGGAGGAGGTTTGGCCATACTTGTATCTAGATTAAGGTATGTTTGAGGTTGTGCCATGAGATTCATGCATGTTTTTAGTTGCTAGCTTGAGTTCTAATTAGCCCATGGTTCAAATCTTTGCTATGTCATGGGGATGATATTCGGCCTAGGTGGATTTCGTGTTAATGCCATTGCATGCTAAATATGAAGCTTGTTAATGATACATGTGATGGTGGATTGATGACTCTTGGATTTTCTTTTTAGCATTTTTGAGTGAGACATTAAGTTCTTTGTTTAACCATGACCAAAATTGAAATGGTATGGTGTTGTGATGTATTCGGCCATGGTATATCCATAAGTATGATTTATGCTTATTGCATGGTAGGTAAGATTTGTGTTTTGGATTTATGTTCATGTTTAGTTATAATCAACTTTGAGATTCGGCTCTTGCACATATATATATATGTTTGCACATGACGTATTGGTATGACATATACAATATCTCAAGGTATATATTTACATATGATGGTGTTTCGGTTATGGAGTACATGATGGATGTGTATTGAGTTATAATATGTAATGCATTAGTTAGTAAAAGGTATGCCATTTGTGTGTGGTATTGAGTATATAATTGGCCTCAACATAGACATGCATAATCGGCCACATGAATGAGTACATAGGTTGATGTGTTGTTCGGCCATAGGTAAGCATATTGAAGGCTTTATCTTAACTTAGAAAATTCGGCTAAGGAGAGTATTAACTAATGTGTTGAGTTTGATTCACGATTCCGTACATATGTGACTTTAATGTCTAATGAATATATGTGGGCCAAGTACCTTGAGTTCCTCTTTTCGATGCTCAAATGATTAAATCAATTTATTTGTTAAATTAAGCTCAAGAGCAAAGGGGAACTAAATCCGATAAAGGGAAGGAAAAAGTGGTCGAATAGCCATCGGAATCGTTCGACAACATCCGAGGTAAGTTTTCGAGTAATGGGACTTAAATTATGATTCGATTAGATTATGTCTTAAGTAAATCAAAATCATGCTCTTGTATGTGGCTATTGAGCCGAAATTGTAAATGTGATAAGTGTCTTGTGTTTGAGCTTTGGTAATGAAAATGAAATATGAATGTGTCATGACTTATTGATATATGTGCATGGTTACTCGAATGATATCCGGGCTAAGTCCTGAAGGCTTTTGCGCTAAGCGACTACATCCGGACTAAGATCCGAAGGCATTTGTGCTAGCGACTATATCCGGGCTATGTCCCGAAGGCATTCATGCTAGTGACCATATTCGGGTTAAGACCCGAAGGCCTTGTGCGAGTGGTTATATCCGGCTAAACCCCGAAGATGCTTGATTTGGGAATGAGCGATCTTGCTGTAAAAATTTAAAGTAATACGCTCGTAAAATCCCAGCGATGAGGTATGTTTCGTGTGTGCTTTGAATTAGTTGATCCCTTACAAATCTGTATTCGCTCAGTCGATAAATGAGCTACCGGCCTTTGGCTAAGTTGATCTTTTGTGTATGAACATAAGGGTTGGTAATGTGAAGTAAGTATGATATTGAGAATTTGTGCATATGAAATTATCCGTTTAGCTATATGAATGCTATACTTTTGTTGTGCTGAAATCCCTTGCTCAAAACTTACTAAGCATAAATTGTTTACTCCGTTTCTTTGTTTCTCTGTTTTATAGATTTTGGCTCGTCAGCTATCGGACTCAGGATTTTTGGAAGTCGAAGTCTCCCACACTATCAAAGCCCCATTTTGGTACAATTTTGGTTGAACTTTGAAATGGCATGTATAGGACTACCCTTCTTGTTGTTGGTCATGTACCCATGGATTTTGTGTAAATTTGGATAGCCATGCGAAAATGGCTTATATACGTTTTTAGCATAGTACTATAATTGTTTTGTATGTTGATCACTAAGAGGTATGGAAATGTTTGGAAACGATTAGCCATTGGAATGGTTAATCATGATTATACTTTGTGCTATGTATGCAAAAAAAAGGGCTAATTGAATCATGGAAACTATGAAATAGGTAAAGTTTACCTTAAAGGCAGATGCTGACAGCAGCAGCGATGTGGATGTGAAAAATCACTAAAATAGTAGGAATGGAATTAAATAGTGAACAAATTATGTAAATTAACCTTGATGAATCCACTTTCATATGGAAGAAACTAAACGGTCATATGAGTTGTATGTTAAGAGATATTTAGGTTTTCGTGAAACAGGACCAGAACTGTTTCTGGATTCCCTGTTCCGACTTTGGAAATTCATTATAAATTAACCAGAGATAATTAGGAGTCATACCATATATGTATAGATTTCTCTTTGCGTCTAGTTTCTATAGAAACAAACGGCATCAGTATTGAAGCCCTGTACAGGGAGATATCCAAGTTGTAATGCGCGAAGGTCAGTGTAGTCGATCCCTGTAACATGGGAGACTTTAACTAATAAACTGTACTAATTGGCCAGACCAAAAATTATAGAAAAAAAATTGTAGATGCATATATGAGTCTAGTTTCAAGGAAAAATCACGAAACTGATTTTCGAGTTGTAGAACTCAAGATATGATTTTTAAGGTGACAGCGACACAGTTAGCCAGCTGTCTGGAAATTTTTAAAATGAACTGTGCAAGTAAATGAATTAAGTCGGTCAGCACCTCGTGTTCGACTCCGGAAACGGTCTCGGGTACGGGGTGTTACACATCTACTTTACTAGGCCAAGTGAGAGATTATTGGATTTGGTGCTTTTAGTGCAGTATATTCGTTTTGTATACTTGTATTTTTAAAAAAATTGGTTCAATAACACCACCCTTAATTACATTAATACTTTTTTTATATTGTCTTCAATGTTTTTGGATGCAGAGTGAAATGGAAGCAAATATTGGCTCACTGGTTATCTAACACTAACTAATACTAAGTGATATTACATGGTTAGATTGTAATATGGAAAGACAACTTGTATTAGCGGAAGAACCTAAACATGTCCTTAGTCTAATTGGAAATGAGAAAACTGAATGAAAAACTAGTATGTCGTCTATCAAGTCCAATTAGGGAGATGTTTTGTCTTTAACATTGGAGTAGATGACTCCTAAAAGATAGAGACATGGATGTGACTAACTGGATTGACAGTACATCATATAGGACCCAAGTAGAATACATTTGTTTATGGATTTATTCACTTGTGACGATCATAGTGTGGCATACCTTAATTCTGAGTGGGTGATGAACTATGTATGTATGACTCGTACATCGATGTAAGTAAATGTTTGAGTTAAAATAGATATGGAACCGAAAGCTGGTGCCTTGAGTATACATTTCTGCAATATGTAACATCATTCACAATAGTGGAATTCATATCCCAACTAATGGGTAAATGATATCCTCTCATCGACATTACATGATAGATGAAAAGTAAACATGGTCATTGGTCGTTTGTCTTTGTGATAAGTGACATAATTTCTTTTTGATAGTAATTGACTTTTCATAGAGGAAATTGTAATGATTACCATGAGATAAAATAAAATCATATTGAGATAACGAATTTATCCCAAAGAGATTAATGATATCTTATGAGGGTAACATACTTATGATAAGGTCATCAAATGAACACTTATTAAGTAGCTTTCTTAATAGTATGTAATTAGGGAGAGCTCAGTCACGATAATATTGTTGTGAATATGAATATGTTTAATTATGTCAAAGCACACGACTCATGATGTTGGGATTATAAAGATCTCAAGTTTAAGGATCATACACACAATTATCACTATGAGAAAAACTGTGACTATTACATAATAATCCAATAAGCATTATCATAGTGGGTCAGTCCAGTATATTGTACTCTAACATATACTTATGTCTTGATTTGATATCACATATCTATAACAACATTTGTCATCAATTAAACACATATTAGTCTCAATGCATTATTTTGTCCAAGTCCACAATAATACTTGACTAAAGACATTTAGAAATGATATGTCCTTAGGATTTTATCGTTATACAATTTGTTTTAACACAAGAATAAGTACTAAAAAAAATAATGGCAACGCCTTGATTAATAAACTAGGTAAATAAATATGTTCTTAGAATTATCTTCTGATTGGTCTTTGGGCATACGTTAATATATGTGTGGCGTTGAGGCTGGGTGTACATTTAGTGCAATAGGTCAAGAGTTTGGATGGAGTTTCAAATGTTTGAGTCATGTTTTACTAGAGTTCACTAAGGGTGAAATGAATTAATATTTGAGTAATAAGATTTGTTAATATATATATATAAAAATGAGTTTCGAAAGTTTTTTGAATAGGCGAGTGATATTAGTTAATTGAAATTGAAATTGAAATATAAATTAATTTAAAATAATTAATTAATATTTAAATAATAAAAAAACTTTAATAAATCTATTTTTCACGTAATTTAGTAGTACTACCACCATTAAATAATACACCCATTTAAAATAATAAAATTACTATTATTAGTAAAACCCAAATAAATCTATTTACAAGAATAAAGTATTAAATAACTACAGAGGTGACATTTTATCTGTCCAAGTTGAACGTAATTGGATGTAGATAATGTAATTTATTTTACATTTTTATTAGTATGAGTGATATTTATAAATTGTATTTATAATTTAATTCAGATTTATTAATATAGAGCAATAATAGTTCAATTTTTTTAAAAAAAATAAGTTTGATAAATAGTCAACAAAACATAAAAAATCGAGTTTTAATTTGAATATGATTTTAAACTTAAAATAAACAATTTTTTTTATTGGTAAAAAAATTAATAGGTACCAAAAGTGAAACTAAAGAAAATTGTTAAATATTTGAGTAATGAGGAAAAGAAGTTGAAATTTAACATTGTTATTTAGTTTATAAAATGAATTACAGGATGTTAAAATGAAAACTACAAGACTTGGGTAATAACAAAAGGGCTAAGTAGGTAAATTGTTGAATGAACATATGATTTAGATAAAATAAGTGTATTTATAATGCTATTAATGAATTCTGATTCTAGGAGCAAGATAATAGAAGAGGTAACCACCCTATTTGAAAAAGGAAAATAAATGAATCCAACTAAATTCAAGTGACTTGAGTCTCAATGATTTGAGAGATGGAATAAACTTCATTATTGAGCTTATGCTTTAGTTATTTAAAACATGTAAATTTTGGATTCGTCAATAAATTTAAGGTTTTGGCTTGGGAGCTTCCAATCACCATTAGTCTTGAGGTTGTATATACTTTATTTTTGAATATATTTGGCATTAGAATTTGACAAGAACATAAAGGCTTAGTTTGAATATTGTATTTGAAAATTTTGAATTGTAATTCAGGTAAGTGTTTACGTTATTAATCAAGCTTTGTTCTGGTGTTTACCTTGAATGTGTTAATGGCTTGTATTTTTGAGTTCAAATGTTAGAAATTGATTTAATGATTTGAAATCCATAAATATGAATTGGTAGTGTTGATAGTTTAGAGTGTTATTGGACTAATTTTTAGCTCTAGGGACTTTAGCATCGGTGCATAGCTTCTGTAGTATCGAAACAAGTCAAATAGAGAGAAAAAATGATATAGTTTTTGTTGGAAAAATCTAGTTTAGAAAATGGTTTCAGTCACAACAAAAGTTTAAAAATTTTGAAAACTTAGCTAATTTGTGATATTTATAGTAATAATTTTTTCCCAAAAATTCATGTGCTTTGTGCGAGACGGATTTATATCGTTTCTAACTTTCAACCGAATCATCTTCTCTGCTATCCTCATACCTTGAATTGTGCTGAGTGTGACCTTAAGCAATACAATTCAAACATAGAACTAGAAACGATATAATTACTTTCAATAGGAAAGTAATTTTCTCAATAGAAACTGCTAGAAATTATTATTCCCAAAAAGTAGAATTTATTCTAAGAAAATAAATTTTTACTACTTTTTGGCAAAATAATAATATATGAAACCTATGTGTTAATAACTCTACCAATGCCATCTACTTATAAGGAAAGAGAGGAGAATCCTGGTTGAATAAGTATAACACAAATAATATTTATTTAATAAAAAAATACTCTCCTAGTTTAACTAGAAAAGGGGGGGCACACCTTAGATAAAAACATTACGTTGCTGGTCCGCACATGTAAAATGACGAAAATTGGGCCTCTCATATATTGGTTCTAATTATATGTATTTCTTGGACTGTTGACCCAACATTTTATAATTTAATTTAACTTAATTTTTATTTTTTATTTTCCAAAATAAATAATTAATTAAATTGATCAAATTAACTAAATCAATTTTTGATTAAATAATTTTCTAAACCTGATTCTAATTTCGTCAAAGTAATGACGACTTTACCGTAAAAGAATCTATGAGGAAATATATTTAATTTCCTTATTCAGTGGGTTCATAATGAAGTCATTCCACTATAATATTATAATCTACCATGACTGAGCTATCCCTAGTTACATATCATTACGAAAGCTACTCAATTAGTGCTCGTCAAATGACTTTGTTTAGTGTGTTACCCTCATAGGATAACCTTAATCTCTTTTGGATAAATGCATTCTCCCAATATGATCTTATTTTATCTCATGGTAGCCATTACATATTTCTTCATGAAAAAGTTAATTACTATTAAATAGTCATTGCATCATTTATGACAAGGACAAATGACTCATGACCACATTTAATTTTCATGTATCATGTAATGTCAATGAGATGATATCATTTACCCATTAGTTGGGCTATGAATTCCTTTATTGTGAAGGATGTTACATACTACAGAAATCATATACCTCATGCACTAGCTTTCAATTTATTATGTATTTGAGCTCATGTTTTTACTTACATCAAACTATATAAGTCAAGCGTATATAGTCCATCATTCACTCAAGATTAAGGTATGTTATACCTGTGGCGCCCCAAACCCGGTCGGGACGGTCCTAACTGAATTTCGAATGTCACATTGGCCACCGAAGTGACTCTCTGTTTGAACCACTACAAAACACACCAATCAACCAATCACACCACACAATTAATCATGAATAATTAATAAAAACCTAATATCATGCTTTCATTGTGCTACTTTGATCAACAATCGAAAACTAATTCATATTTAATATTTAACAGACAATTACCTCGAAAACTTTAGTTAAACATACATGCATGCAGGAGGGCATTTTTAAAATGGATTTATTTGTAGGGACTTGAAAAACCATTTTGTTTAAAAACATATAATTAGATTTAAATTGTAATATAGTAAAATATCGAAAAAAATCCATTTCACAAGGTTTGAAAATAGTGTTATAGGATTTTATGTATAAGTCTTGCTTCAGAAGATCAATTAAAATATTACACACAATTTCATAAAATTTTTCATTTAATTAGTTCGTAGGTAACTAACAATTTACGTAGTTAGTCTAATTTTACATTCATGCATACTAAACATTCAATTTTTTTCTAAAACACACCTTTAACATCTAAGTCTTACCTCAATGTCCAACGGCTCTTCCACCTGTACTTTCGAGTTAGTCGATCAATTAATCAAAACATTCATCAAACAATCATAATCTACCATTCAATCATCTATCTAAAGCACTAATAAAAGTTCCAAATTAAACCAATTAAAGAGTCCATAATGTCCAATTATGACCCGACATTTATAACTAAGTCTAATTTTAGTTCCCATAATTTGGTCCCACATTGTCTTCCACATTGGGTTTGGGAACACAACGATATACCCAAGTATAGCCTCGATTTGGATCACTTAGATGAGTCACTCTTACACCTCTTCACAAACTAAGTCATTGCAATATTATAAAAGAGTGGGTGAGCTTATGAAAACTCAGTGAGTGCTCAAGCATACTACAAATAAACACATCAATCAGGCTAGGTGCAATAGACATACTGTAACATCCCTAACCCGTAACCGTCCCCGGAATAGGTTAAGAGGGATTATCGGACTCATAACTCAGTTTAGAATGATAATTTATCAAATAACATTACATTTCAGTAAATAACACTCATTTACATTCATTATATACTTAAATCAAGCGTACAAAGCTTTAATCAAGCATTCGGGACTAAATAGATAACATATAAAAATTTCAGAAACTTATAAAATTTTCAACATTTCAAATATCACACACCTGTGTGAATAGGCCATCTGTCCCACTCGGCTAGTAGACACGCCCGTGTCTTAGATCGTGTGGAAACAAGGCATACATACTGACTTGTGTCACACAGTCGAGGACACTCTCATATGCCAGGCCGTGTGAAAACTAGAGGGGTTATAGACTCGGTTCACACGGCCAACCACACGCCCTTGTGTCTAGCCTGTGTGCCCTTCAAAATGGCCTTACATGCCCGTGTGCTAGGCCATGTGCCATTTAGGGGGTATATTGACTTATGTTACACGGTCAATCACACACCGTGTGTGAATCCGTGTGACACACACAGCCAATAGACACGCCCGCATGTCTAAGCCGTGTCAAACCTGTAGGGTATACTAACTAAATTTGTAGGGTACCCCAGGGGACGCACAGCTATGTAACTTAACTGTGTGTCGCACACGGCTGAGACACATGCCCGTGTAGACAAAAATAGGCCATTTGCAAAGTCATTTTTCCATCCTATAGCACAAGCATTTACAATCATTTTAGGCCACATTTCATAACCCAATTGGCAAACATTTCATAACCATTTCATATACAATATGTACCAATTCAACTTGTTATGCAATTACCTATTTAATACCATGCAATATCCATTCATATAACAAATGCATATCAATAACTTACTTGCATATTTTCATTCAAACATTTCCATACCAAAACTTACCATATTGAAACACACATATATACAACCAAAACAGTATACCAAAATAAGCCAAATCACATGACTTAGCTTATACACAAAAACATACCAAAAATCAAGTTGTCAAGTATCATAACTAACATCATTTAAACTAGCCTATACATGTCATATTTACATATATTCACAAGTTCAAAATACCAATTGGAAATTGGATAGTGTGACGTGCAACTCTGACTTGTTGGAAACGAGCGAGCTAACAAACCTCTATAAAACATAGAAAAAGAAACAGAGTAAGCTTATAGCTTAGTAAGCCCGTATAATTCAGAATTAAACTTACCATTTATACATAATCAAAGCAATATAAATATGCAAGCAATTCAATTAACCAACATCTAATCACAAGTATTCATCAAATGTTAGTTATTGTAAACATACATGAAATCATCCATTAATACAATGCTTCTCATCTTTCTAGATTCATATATCATGTATAACATTAATAATATTTATAAACCATAACTCCATCTATATAACATTATTTAGGCCCGTTGAACCTATTATAACTTCAAAGGATAGTCGAGTGGACAATAATAGTAATCCATCAATTCATCATCATACATGCTCTTTCGAGTCATGGTCGGTAAGCTCCTCTTGAGCTGATAAACAGTAAGCTCTATTAAGCTGGAAACGGTAAGCTTTATTAAGCTAACAGTAAGCTCTTTTGAATTAAATTGGTAAGCTCCAATGAGCTGAAACAATAAGCTCTTACGAGTTGTGGTGAGTTTGCAACAAATGCAGGAGCTCAACCAATACGGTAATCTCAGTAATATGTCACTCGTATCCAATGAATTCATATAGTTCAAATGGAACTCCGTAACAAATACAATATATCATTAAGACATTTATATATCAAGTATTTTAATTATATACATTCAATTCAACAATTACAAGTACAAAAAAGTTTGATTCTAATTATACGAACTTACCTCATATTAATTTGTATAACCGTCGTCAACTCGTCAACCTTTCGTTTCCCCCAATGTAATTCTGGTAATTGTTTATCTTGATCTAAATATATTATCAAATTCAATATTTTCAGAAACCATTTAATACAATTCACAAATATACTTGGCAAATTACACATTTTCCCCTATACTTTTGACTACTATGCAATTTAGTCCTTTTTACACAAAATGGCAAATTTATGCAATTTATCCTTAACCCATGTATAGTCAAATTTCACTTAACCTCATAGCAGCCCATATTTTCATTTTATTCATATTTTCAACCACAACATTTCTATCTTTCACAATTTAATCCCTAATTCTCATTTTTGTCAAAAATCACTTTATAAAACTTGTATATCTAATAACAACCATCAATAATATAACAAGAAACTTCAAAATACCTAAGTATTAAAAAATTAAATATCTCAAAATCTTTAAACATTTCAAAATCTAAGGTATAGGCTAGCTAGATTGAGCTGCAATGAGCTCGAAAACGTAGAAATCATTAAAAATCGAGTAAAAATCGTACCTAGATGAGCACAAATAGCTTGGCCGAACCTTAAACTCTCCAATGGCGATTTTCTTTCTCTAATTTTAGTGATGAAAAGATAATGGAAGAAGATGATACAATTTGTTTAATTAAAAATTAACCTTATTTACTAATTTACTATATTAACCTATAATAAAACATTAGAAAACCAACTATAACATGTCCAAGATTGTCCACTTACATTATAAATGGACTAATTACATAATAAGGACTTCCATATTAATAAACCATAGCTATTTAATACTTTACACAATAGAACTCAACTTTTACGCGTTATGCAATTTAGTCCTTTTTACCGAATTAAGTATTTAAACAGTAAAATTTCTTTACGAAACTTTCACATAGTTAATCTATCATCCTGTGAACCTTATTAAAATAATAAAATAAATATTTTAAATTCAGATTTGTGGTCCCAAAACCACTATTCCTATTTGACCTAAAAATGGGCAGTTACATATACTTAAACGATTCATTTTTTATCACAACTCACACAAGATAACAGTTCACATGAATTAAACGGTTCAATAAAATAGACAGTTCGCATAAAATAACAGTTCATGCATAATAAAAGTTCATACAATATAACAGTTCATTCATACCACATCGTAACTCATATAGCTTAAATAATGATAAATTGACATTTTTGTGATTATGAAACATATAAGGGACTCTATCACCACACATTGGATAAACAGATCTCCTTATAACGCCTTACTTTTGGACTCAAAGAGCCCTACGCTGTCTCCAGTATAAGTGTAGCACGAATGCTCACACTTTCCAACACTTCTAACTCATAGAGTCTTACGCTATCTCCGTTGAATGGAGTTATGCTTGACAGTCCCTTATCTCTCTAACGCTATCTCAGACACAATGTCGATCCCAATAATGAGGGTGAGGACTCACAATCCTCTGGCATGCCAACTATATCCAATGGTTCCATAAGGTCACAATGCCAACTTATCTCTTTAACACATTTAGAATATTCAGTATAATAGGGCTCGTAATTAAGTAGAGATCACACATTATAACATAGTTCACAATTCACAATTCACAATAGAGCATGGTTCATAAATAATATAACTTTTATGGCAAATTATATTATTTTTATATTAATTTGCAAACATTACAAAACTCATCCACATACATATATATATGTTATATATATAACAAGAACCTTTTATACACATATATTATATAAAACATGACCCTCAAACGCACATATATATTATATTTTTTGACCCATAAACATATATATTATATACATAACAAGACGCTTAAATATATATTATATATACATATCTATTTAAAACCCCATTGTCACATCAAATTTCAGTACATTCCAAGTGCCATATACGTGTATATATATTATTTAAAACAATTCCCCTATACACATATATAATCATTAAACACATGTATATATTATATAATATGACCCTACACGTATATATATTGTATATATAATAAAACCATAGACGCATATATTTTATATATAACAAACCCCACGCATATATTATATATAACAAAACCCACACATATATAGGTATAATGTATATAGTAGGACCCTTTTACTCATATTTATATAATATATTTATAACAAGACCATGTACACATATTTATATTATATATATACCTATTTATTAGTACAATAGTTCATGCAACTGCTCACACCTACTAATATGCACACACATGCAATCTTTAAGTGCACAATTTCACACACTTGTCACATCAAATTACATAGTTTATAGTTACGACTTGCCTATTTTATTCCTATAATTACATGCACATTTTAAATTCACGCATTTGGCTCATTAAAATTGCACAGCATGCATACCTTACACTTAAACAAAATTGCAATAGTTTGCACCAGAAGAAATCAAGGTTCACATATTAATTAAGTAGGGGCTCACATATGTCACCTTAGCCTGTGTCAATGGAGTTTAAATGTAGTATATCAGACCACTCACCTTATGTAACAGCCCGTTTTTAGTCGAATCGGAACAGTGATTTCGGGACCACAAATCTGAAGTCAAAATATTTATTTTATTATTATTTTAATGTCTATGGCATGATAATATTATTGTGTGAAATTTTTGTGGAAGAATTTTATTGTTTGATTAGTTAATTTGATAAAAAGGACTAAATCGCGTAAAGTGCAAAAGTGATGTTCTAATAGTTAAAGGTATTAAATAGCTATGGAATCTTAAATTAGAGGTCCTTATGTTGTAATTAGACCATTTGAAACATGAGTGGACAAATATGGACATGCATTAAGTGTTTTATTAGTTTATAATAAAGGTTAATTAAGTAATTTAAAAATTTAAGTTAAAATAAGTAAAATAAAACAAAGTATCATCTTTGTTTCTTCTTGTTTCAATCGAAACTAGGGCTAAGAAAACACCATTTTTGTGTTATTCATTCAGCCAAGCTTGAATAGCTAATTAAGGTATGATTTTTGTCCTATTTTTAATGATTTCTATGTTTTTGAGATCATTGCAACTAGGTCTAGCTATCCCAGGGACTAATTTGCAAAACTGTTAAAGATTTTAAATGTTTCTATTAATGAATAAGCAGTATTTTGAAGTTTCTTGATAGATTATGAATGCTTGTTGATAGATATACAAGTATTGTTGAGTGGTTTTTAATGAAAATGCAAATTAGGGGCTAAATTATAAAATGTGTAAATTTATGGGTTTAAATGTGAAATAAATGAAAAGTATAGGCTGCTAGGGTATAATAGTAATTTGACTAGCATGGGTTGTGATTAAATTGCATGAATTTGTGTTTTTGTGAAATAAGGACTAAATTGTAAAAGATGTGAAACATTAGGGGCAATTGTGAAAAATGCCTTAAAATGAATTTTGGATTAAATTGAATAGAGAGATGATTTAATAAGCTGAATTTGATATTATATAGATCAAGAAAAATGAAATCCGGATCTAGAACAGGGGAAAAACAAAGTACTCGATTGATTGATTCGTTTCATCGTTTTTACATTCGAGGTAAGTTCATATGTGATAAATTTCATTATAAATGTACTTTAAATGCTTTTATATTGCATTAACTATAATTAAGAGACTATGGATATGTTCGACATTGATTCGACGATGATTCGACATTCGAAATCCCAGTTGAACCTTAGGAATAGATTTGGATACTAGTGACATGTCATTAGGAGATTAATGTGATTATGTGATTCGAGTGCTAGTCCTGTACGTCCTACCAGTGGTTGAGTATACCGGCATGTGTTGCGGATACTTGATAGGTTGTGTGAGCAGCACCGTGTAGCTACGTCTCGACTAATAGCTTGTGTGAGCAGGCTCGTTGATAGCTCTAGTGTAAGCAGTATATGTGATATGAGATTGAGTTGGCTTCGTGCCATGATATTGGCACTTAGTGTAACGCCCCAATTTTTGGGAATTCTATAAATGTTGGAATAGGTTTAATTATGTTAGTGGGCCTCTAGAAGGCCCAAGGTTAAGATAGAACCCGGCAATTTTAGTTAATTTTTGTTCCATAAGAAAAAGGGGGTGAAATTATGAAATAGAACCTATGTGAAAATGTTTGAAAATGTTATAGGCTAAATTGAAGTGGCCAAATAAATAGGAGTGCAAAATAGGAGGATTTGCATGACAAACCTCCCATTTTACATGAAGTGGCCAGCCATCATGTTGTTGTAGACAATATGAGCACTTGATATCCATAATTTATGGTACAAATTGATAATGGGTTAGGTAAATGTTCCATGATAATGGATTAGGTAAATATTCCATGATAATGAGTTAGGTAAATGTTCCATGATAATGGTTTAGGTAAATGTTCCATGATGGGAATTTCATGTCTTTTGTATTAAAGAATTAAATGGATGAAATATGAAATTTTATTAAAAGAAAAAGGGGTGAAAAGAACAAAGTTTTGTCCATCTTTGTTCATCATAGCCTAAAGTTAAAGAAGAGAAAGGAGAGGAGAAAGCTCTTGAATGTTCGGTCACTTGGGGAAGAAAATTGAAGGTAAGTTCATGGTAGTTTGCTTCTATCTTGATGTTCATGAGTTCTTCTTGATTCTACCTTAACTCTTAAAGCATATTTTGGTTTTTAGCTGTGTTGTGAGCATTTAGTCATGAATTAAAATGAAGGAAATGGTTGTTGTTTCATGTTCTTTTGATGAAAAATGGAAGATAGGTGAAGTTGAGCCAAACAAATGAGCATGCATGTGCCTTAGATGCTAAGGGGAAAAAATCGGCTAACATGTTGTGCTTTAAAATGATGAAATGGAGATTATACTTAAGTAAAATCATAGATATGCGATGATTGATTGGTGATATACATGTTTAAATAACAAGCATGCAAGTTAGGTGTGAGAATGATTTGGTAATAAATCTGCTTGGGACAGCAGCAGTAACGTGACTTTGGAAAATCACCATAAATTGTGGGAGATGAGTTAGAAGCTGCATAAATTATGTAATTAAATCTTAATTAGTCTAGTTTCAAATGGAATAAACGAGAACATATTTTAAATTCTGTACAATGAGAAATTTGATTCGTAATGTAGAGTGGTCAGATTAGTCAAACAGTGAAACATGGGAAACTTTAAGAAAAATCTGGTATTGATTGGCCATACCAAAAATTCTAAAAATTTTATGGATAGAAGATATATGAGTCTATTTTCAGGGAAAATTAATGGTACTTGATTTGGAGTTTCGTAGCTCTAGTTATAAATAATTTAGTGACTGTTGCTCAGGAAGATAGCTTGCAGTGAAATTATGATTATGTGGTAAACATTGACAAAAATTTGTTAATGAGTTGCTTATTGTTTTCTTATAAGCTTACTATGATCTGTAGGTGTGGTTGGTCGAATATTGTAAGGGGTTAATACGTAGTTCGTATTTGAATAGTTAGATTAACTTGTTAGTAATCCAATTGTAGGCGGTTCGTGTGTGGATCTCGTCAGCATATCGTCGCAAACAGGTGTGTAACTAACACCCTCTTTCTTAGTCTGGATCGGCAAAAGTCGAAAAGCCGAAATGCCAAAAACCGGTATTTTGTAGATTTGCGAGTGTGCGAATGCTCGTGAGGTAAATCGATTAATGTTTTTGGTAAGCTGCAAAATTTGGACTGCAAAGTGCATGATTTCTGTGCGCTCGATATTTTTGGGCTTAATGGGCCAAAATTGGAATGATGGGCCAACGGGCCCAATTCGGTAAGAACCCTCAGTATGTGATTTTGTTAGTACGTGAAAAGTAGGAATATGCATGAAAAACCCTAAAATAGATAAATTATTGAAATACCTTTAAAAGTGGAAAATTTACAGTTTTACCCCTAGTAGATAAATTACCGAAATACCTCTATGGTTAAATTGACCTAAATGCATGTTTGACTGTTGTTATTTACTGCATGCCATGTTGTTATTATCTGATGCATGGGATTGGAATAATGACGGAGGAAGTACTGAAAGTGGCTTGTCCACGTACTGGAGGCTTTGCCTCAATTTACTGTTAACTGAGCAGCAAGGCTACAACTGTGGAATGTTGGGCTGGGTGGGTGGAGCTATTCCCCACATGGAGTGTAGGGCTGGTACAGGTGGAGTGTAGTGGTTGGTGGGTTGAGTAGTCTCCCCAAATGGGCTTGCATATGTTATTGATGTTGCATGTATTTTGAAATGGGCCTATGGGCCATATTCTTATCTGAATAAGGGGCTAAGGCCCAGTTTATTGTAATCTGAAAAGGGCTCTGGTCCAGTACCACTGTTACCTGAATGGGATTAGGCCCACTAGGCTTGAGATGACTTGGGCTTTGAATGGGTTTTCCTTACACACTGAGTTTCCCCAAACTCACCCCTTCTTTAACCTTGCAGGTGAGCCTTGATGTGGGTGACTTGGAGCCGGAGGGGATTCAGAGTGGCCATGGTGAATACTTTTGGGTTTGAAAAAGAGACTGGTTTTCTTAAGTTGTTTTTAATTGCTATTTAATTTTTGGGTTGTAATAAGGCCATTTTAACTTTATTTTCTTTGATTTTTCTGGGATTATATTATTAACAACAACTTTAAATTGATGGATACTAATTCAAATGGGCTAGACTTAGGGTGTGATTTCAAAACGATACTTGTTTTTTTTAAAAAAATAACATGACGTCATGAATATTTGGTTTACCAAAGATAATCACTCAAAGAAATTTCAACTTGTTATCACCAAGTGTGGCAATGGATGTGGGCATGTCTAGGATTGGATCCAATCGTAGAGCTTGGTACTTAAGCAGCCTTCATGGCTCACCTCCTCTATTATGGATTCCTACCTAGTGCCCAGCTTCCATTCACTTGGTTAGTTTGACAAAAGTCGTCTTTTTTTAAAACACTAAAAAGGGAACACGGGTTTTTGACTTCAAAGTGGCACGTCAGATTCAGCCTTAACGACTGGGCCGGGTTTGGGGTGTTACACTTAGTATACGAGATTTTCAAGTATCCAATAAAATTCTGAATGGTTCAATGGGTAAATGAAATACGTTATTGTGTATGAGATTGATACGAGATGGTATAAGTTGATACGAGATGGTACAAGTCTATACATGAACCGTATAAGCTTAAATCAAAGAAGTTGTGAAGTTCATTTATAAGATTATGATTGAAAATATGAAAGGTTTGTTAGTTACATGAATTACATATTGATATGTTCAAATTGATGATTTGTATATTCATATTAATATTGAGTTTATTTCATACGAGCTTACTAAGCTATATAGCTTACTTTGTTTAATTTTTCGTGTTTTATAGTGACTTTAAAGCTAGCTCAAACTCGGGGATCGTCGAAGACATCGTCACATTATCCAACTATCAATTTGGTACTTTTGAGCTTGTGTTTTAAGTATATGGCATGTATGGAACTTTGGTCATTTTGGTTATGTGTTGGAATTGAATTTTTCCATTTGAATTGGCTTGTAAATGTATATGTTTTTGTTTGTACATATATAGCCATGAGTGATGGCTCATTTTGGGTTGTTTGGTTATGTTTGAATCATGTATATGATAGTTGTGTAATGCTTAATGGTATTAGGCATTATGTGTATCAAATGGTTGATTTGTGGATATTAGTTTGCTTGGAAAATTAGGTTAAACGATGCATATTTGTTAATGGTCATTTTGATGATTTGAGAAGATAAAGGTTGGTATGAACTTAGATGGTATAATGTGATAATTATGTTTTGTAATAGTTGGTGTTGGAAATGGTATAAGCTATGCTTGATTTGGTTGAATTGAAATGCCTTTTGATGCTATGTATTTGTGCCAAATTATGTGGTGTAGGTACATGCAAGTTTTGGTGGAAAAATGGCTTGGTAAATAGCCTATTTTTGTCCACACGGGTAGAGACACGGGCGTTTTCCGTGTGTGACACACGGTTATGTTACACGGCCATGTGCCTCCTGGTGTAGAAATTAAAATCAAGTCAGTATGCTCTACATGGCCTCACACACAGGCGTGTGACTTGGCCGTTTGGTATAAGTCAATATACCCTACAGGATTGGCACGGCCTAGCACATGGCCTGGCACAAGGGTGTGTATGGCTATTTTTAGGGCACATGAGCTATCCACACTGGCATGTGTTTTGGCTGTGTGACCCAAGTCAGAAAGTTACACGGGGTCAGACGTGGGCTAGGACATGGCCATGTACTCCCATTTCGAATGTCCACACGGCCTGTGATACGGGGGTGTCTATTGGCCGTGTGAGACACACAGGTGGGCCACATGGGCGTGTGTCCCCTGTTCTGAGAAAAAAATTTCTAAGTGTTCTATAAGTTTTCAAAGTTATCGGTTTAGTCCCGAACCACTCCCAATGCATGTTTTGGGCATCGTAGGCTCGTATTAGGGACAATATGTTTGTTTGTGATTGAAATCTATATGAATTGTTTAAGTTGTATATGAAATGTATGTTTAATGTATGATAAGTCTGGTAATGCTCCATAACCCTATTCCGGCATTGAATATGGGTAAGGAGTGTTACACCTTAGCAACCATTACTTCAACTACCATGGCCAAGCAAGCTTCTATCTATTTTTGTCCATGGTTGTAGAGGCTCCCCAATAAATTGACAGTTTTCATACACATCAAACACATTATGAAGGCATTACTAACATAAAAAACAACATTAAATCATTCCAAAATCATAGATTAAAGCCAATTAACCTCTATACCAAAATTTTAATTAGTTTTGCCGAAATAGGTGTTTAACCACTCAAATCTCATTTCTAAGCTTGAATTTAAACTTCATACATCCTAAATATCATCTAATTACATATCTAAACCATCAATTTTACCCAATTTCACCGATTTAAATTTTTTGAAAAAATAAGCTTATATGATCTTTTAAAAAAGGAAAAAATTCAATTTGCTTAAATTCATTAAGGATTTGTTAAATTAAGATTAATTACCTTTTAATTAGATCAAAATGAGTTAGAAATCACTTTAAAACCAAAGCTTAGCCAAGAAATATGAGATCTACCATTTTCAAGCCAAAAATCAATTGAAAATCAAGTGATATATTGGGATCTTCATTAAATCATTTAAATCTCAAATTGAAATAACAACTCACTTAGTTTAATCATAAAAAGTTAGCATCTCACCTCAATTTTGGAAAATTGACGAGTTATGGAGCTAATTCAAGCTAATATGTATGAAGATCTCTTCAGGATTTTAAGGATGAAAACATGAGTTCTTCAAAATTGAAAAGAGATTTTGTGTTTAGAGAGCTTAGGAATAAAAAAGGATGAACTAATTTTGGGAGAAAAGCTTTGATTTGGTGTTTGACAAATTTTTGAAGAAGATGTAGAATAAGAGGGAAGGAGATGTGGGGGTTGTTAAATAAACAACCCATTTTTTTAAAAATTGGGTCATTGCCCATTTAACTACCTCCAGTTTCTTCCCTTTTTCAAATAGGTCCTTACTTTTAAATTAAAACCAAATTCAAAATTATTTTCAAATCAAAACTCGTTTTTAAAATTCGTTTTTTTTCCATGCCTTTATAAACCAACTCACGTTTCTTTTTCCCTCTCATAATTCTCTCATTGGAAATTTTTTTTGGATCCAAATCTATACATTTTCTCTCCAAACAAATAGATTTTATTGATTTTATCACCTCCTAAACACAAAATTTTCTCTCAATTTTACAGAAAATACTCATTTTTCTCATCAATTTTCCTATTCTTCTTCAAAGGTTTTTCAACGAATTAAAGCCACAATGCATTTTTCTTCTTTGATCAATGTTAAAATTTGACTTTTGATGATATTTCTGCTTGTTGCTTTTACAAATCAATATTTGATCAATTATAATGAGATCTCTATGGATCTAAAGTTTTAAGCTGAAATTGAGCTTGAAACTGGTGAAATTTGGATTTCTAAGGTGAACCACTATTTTTAAATGATTTTCAACTTATTTTGACATGATTAATAATACTTTTAAACTCAATTTGATAGATCATTAAAGGATTTTTGAGAATTGATGGTTTTCCCTCTTGAATGCTCATGAAAGACGTTTTTTTGGAAAATCATAATATGATATTGTAAGTGTTAAAATTGATTTATATCTATTCTAAATTTATATATAAGATATTTAAAAGCATGTTTAAGCAATAGAAATAAGAATCGGTTAAGAAAACCAAAAGTTTTGATAAATTAGGTAAAATTTTGGTTTAAAAAGGGAGTGGATGGATCTGCATTTTTGTTAATATTTGGCTATGTTTGTAGCTATAAATGAACATATTTTATTGTGTTTAATGTATTTGTAAAGTTTCGGATCCATCGAAGTGATTGACTGCACGTGCGAGTTAAAACTAAAGATTTTGGAAGCCTTTTTTTGAACAACTATTTTAACTGTAAGCGTATAATGTCAGTTGTAATATTTGTAGTGTCAATGAGGACTCGAGTGTCCTAAGAGGTTTGAACCCAAAGGATTGCCAAGTGGTTAAATGTGTTTTTCAAGTTAATTACAAGTTAAGTAATTACTAATCTAATTGAGTCAGAAATTATTAGTGTAAGTCCAAATAAAATTGTTTATAAACTAAAGTTAAACTAATAAGCTAAACTTTCTTCTTAATATTTTAGATAATGTAAATGATTAAATGATGGTCGATTGATTAGTTGAGTGCTAATTAAACTAATAAACATATACCAATTATATTGCTTGCCACTTTTAGCTAGGAATCTCATCTCGGTCTCATCCTGGACTAAAAGATACTACCTAAGGTTACCTCTTGGTATCACCTAGGTATAAATATTACCTCTCAGTCTCACTACTTGGCACGATTATATCAAACTATTTTAGGATAACCTCAACTCTGGGTCTCATTTATCTAGGTTTTCTACTAGAGGCATCAATTCTAATGCATTGAGCATTTCGATATAATCGAACAACCAATCAATGAATAGACATCAACTTAAGCTAATAAACAAATAACCAAACAATCATCCTTCCAACAAATTCAACACATGCTCAAACTTAAATTCCAAACAAGCATTTTATCAAACATATTGTAAGCATAAAATGAAATCAAAGGGTTTAAGAAAATGCTCATTCAATTAATGAAGTTCCATTGAAGTCTAAGAGTTTTTCCATCCTTGTTAACAAAATCTTTAACAATAAGGAAGAAAGTAAATAATAAAACTAAAATCTAACCTAAAAAGAAAAGAGAAAACCTAATCTAAAAATGAAAAGAAAAGAAAACCTAACCCTAAAACTATGGAAAACTAAAGGAAACGATCAACCAAAAAAATCTCTTATGAGAAGCTTATAAAGTTGTATTTATAGCCTACTAACATTTAGCCAAACAATAACCATTTTTCCCTTAAGTGAAAAATAGACTTAAGCTTGTTTGGACATAAAATTGCCTCTGTAGTTTTTTCACTCGTAAGGCAGTAGTATCATGATACCTAGGCTTGGGTATCGCGATACCCATGTCATTTTTGAAATGAGTGGTCTTAGGATGTCTCAATATCGCGATACCGATTACTTGGTATCAAGTTATCATTGTAACGGGCCTTGATTCTCTTCAATTCAGCATTGTCAAGGGTATCACGACTTATGCTTTGATATCATGATACACCCTTCTAGGTGATGTTTTCTTCATGTTTTGGCCAACGTCAACTCTCTACAACACTCAATCCACTTGTTATGTTCCCAATGGCACGATTGGTCAATTTGGGTCTAAAAAATGGCTTAAAACTAATAAAAATAATTTATTAACAACAAAACTAAAAATAAAAAAAAGTAAAGAAAAAACATATAATTTACTTAAGAATAAAATATTTAAGTGTAATGAAGAGCCTAATTTGATGTATCAAATTATAGGAGATCACAGAGCCTTCTACGAGTAAGGCGAAGGGAAATGAGAAGCTCGTCTAAGCTTTCAGTAATTGAGTGAAAGCTAATTAGTGAGTGATCTGGGATTACTACTTGTAAGCACAATTCAATGTGTTAATTGAGAGCTTAGGTTAGTCTAAACACCTATCTTAAGTTCTTAGTGTAAGCCTTTTTACTCGATCCTACCATAATTAGCAAATAATGCATATGTGATGCGATATGTAATACATGATGAGCAATTAAAGCAAGTGTTGCGTATATGTCAGTATATGATGAGCTTTGCTGGTTCTATGCACACATATGAAATTGAATGTGATTGTGGCTCATTGAGAATTGTAATGGCACTTGTAAGTGCATTAAATGTGAATATGATAGTGCTGTGAAGATGAACATGTGACAATGTGCATAAAATAGTAATTAACTTATGTATATGTGGATATATTGGCCTTGTAATTTTTTCTAAAATCATTGGATTTAGTGGCATGCCATAGGATTCAAGTACTTGCTTATGTGTTTTGTGTACGGGCTTGAGGCCCCGGGATATGTTAGAGAGATAATGGAATGTTAAGCTAAGCTCCATTCATTGGGACATATTAGTGTGTTGAAAAGTGTTAACTTTATGCTACACTTATATGAGACATATTAGACTCCTTGGGTCATTGGTGTGTTGGAGTTCCATTTATCCAATGTGTTCTATGAATCTCAATAAGCCAAGATATCAATGTGGAAATGTTTGAATTATGCTTGAAGGTGTCATGAGTGATTGTTCTTAGTATGTTTTCTTTTAACCTCTGATATTGTGTTTAATTGTGGTATTCTTGAGCACTCACAGGGCTTTGATAAGCTCACACCCGTGTATGAAAATTTTGTAGAGAAATATCACAATAGATGAGGGAAAAATGGGCAAGAAAAGTGATCCATTCAAGGAAAATTGATTGTGTATGTGTATGGCTTTAAACTCTCTAATAAAGGCAATATCGGTTGTTTTTTAGGGATATAGATTTTTCTATTTGGTATTGCAAAAAAAGGACTATATGGATTGTTGTTAAAGGCTCTGAATTTTTATTTTTGTATGATTGATGCTAGTGAGTAATGATTAGGAATATGCATGATGATGTTTGAAGCCTAGTTGTTTGAATTTCATTTTGAAGGTTGTGACGAGTTTAAAATAATCATTTGACATAAAATGAACATATAAGACTCCTGGAAATGCATGATATGCAAATATAGCATATTGAGTAAATGATTATGGTGATAGCACCTGCATAATAGCATGATCAATTACTTAGGATGCCAAATTTTGCTAGTGAATGTTTAAATGCATTTGAGCATGTTGTAAATGTTGTATGTACATTATATGACATGTTAGTATAGAGAGATAGGCCTAAATACATGAAATGATGTGCTAGGTAGTGTTTAAACTTAACGATTCCAAGTCGCTGAGCTGTTTTTGTAGAAAATGCAAGTGTTGTCGCAACAGGGATTGATGTCGGGACGCCTAAATTCGCGTCATCATGATGAGGGGCCTCTTCCAGATAACGTTGCGATGTGGCGTTCGCATCATCACATCATGGAAAATTGAGTGATTATGCATTGTTTTTGTTTCCTTTGCAATTTAGTCCTAGGTTGTATGTAATGAATTTGGATGTCTAAAATGTTATGAATTGCTTTGAAATTTTGCATGACTAGGTTTCAGATGTTTAATTTCTAAATACACTCACATTTTTTTTTGTAAAATGGTATTTTTGAATATTTTACTACCTTTATGATTTAGTCCCTAAAACCTTTATTTTTAAAATTAATCAAGCTTTATTTATCAGATTAAACTAATTCTTTCAAACAGTGATTTTTATAGAATTTTGAGAATTGATTATATGTTTAATTTGGTGTTTAAATGTTCTTATATGTTGAACATAAAATGATGATTTTCCCCTTGGATGAATTTTGGATGATTTTGTTATAAGCATGTTTCTAGGGCTTGTATGATCATTGTAACAGCCCGATTTTGTGCCTAGTCAGAATAGTGGTCTCGGGACCATAAATCTGGAGTCGAATAAATTATTCCATTATTATTTTGATGTTATAGCATGATTATATGAATGCATGAAATATTTGGTGAAGTAATTTTAACGTTTGTAAGCCCAATTGCAAAAAAAAGGAGTAAATCGCATAAAGTGCAAAAGTCCTGAATTGATAGCTAAATGTGTCAAATAGCTAGGGAATAAATATTGAGAGCCTTTAAAGGGCAATTAGACCCTCAGAAATAGGGTGGCCGGCCATAGGGGACAATGAATTGAAAATTTTCAATGTTAGGTAATTGATTTTTGACTTTTTGACTAAAGTAGAAATAAAATAATCAAAAGATGATATCATCTCTTTCACCTTTCCTTCTTCATCGATTTTACCAGGAAAAATAGGGCTTTGGGAGCTTGAAATTTCAGCTACTTAGTTGACTCACAAGTAAGTGATTTCCATACCCTTTGTTGATGATTTTTACATTTTTGAGACCCTTGAAGCATAAGCTTGCAAATGAGGGTACTATTTTGCAAAATGATTAAGAGCTTAGGGTTTTTACGTGAAAGGATTTGTAATGTTTTCTGAGTTTTTATGGAAGAAAATGAGTCTTGGGTGTCTTATAAACAACTTTTGTGAAAGGTGTTAGCGTGAAAACACCTAAAAGGACTATTTTGCATAAGTTGTAAAATAGATGATAAGTGTGTGAAATAGTGGGAATTTGCTATAAGAGTAGAAAAGGTTCGGCTAGGCTTAAGATGTGAACAAATTCGATAAAAATTGATTTTCGGGCTTAAGGGTAAAATAGTCATTCTGCAAAAGTCTAGGGGCAAATTAGTCATTTTTCCCAATTATGAATTGTAGAGTGCCTAGATTGATAAAGTGACTAAATAAGTGCATTTTGATTTTATAGATCAAGAAATACCGAATCTGAACCTAGACCGGAGAAAAGCTAATTATATAGACTAAATCGACTAGTCGCCACATTTTGTAATCCAAGTTAAGTTGTATGTAAATAATACAACTACATTGATAATATATGTGTTTGAATTGTATTAAAATTATTATAGCATAAATTGCTTGATTGTGGAAATGAGAGAATGTGATGAGAATAGAGATAGTAGAATTCCAGAATGAACCTTAGGAAATAAATCGGATATTCATGCCATGACGTTTGGGCCACTTGTGTGAGCTAATGTAAGACATGTCTGGGACATGCATTGGCCACATTATGAGAGCCAATGTAAGACCATGTTTGGGACATGGCATCGTCATTGAGACGAGCGCTAGTGTAAGACATGTCTAGGACATGCATCAGCTATGAAATGTGTCAGTGTAAGACCATGTCTGGGACATGGCATCGATAACTTACCCCATGCTTGAAGCTTATAGAATATCCGATAATGTTTCAAATGGTTCAACAGTGAAAGTTATGATTCAAAGTTAATGAGAAAAGTACAATAGTGTTGTGAGTGGTACAGGTACTTATTTGGTATGTAGGAAATGTGAGCTCAATATATGCTATATGACGTGTAGTGAATATTAATAAGTAAGTTTTGCTCATGCCCATTTGTGTATCCTGATGCTTGATAATGAATGGTAAAATTATGTTGTATATTTATTTATGTGCAACTTACTAAGCTTTTCGCTTAATCCCTCACTTTCTCCATTTTCTTATAGTGTCACCTATCTAGCTCAAGGATCAACGAAAGTTAGAGATATCGATCACACTATCAATCGAAGCATTCAATATAGTGTGATTTATATTTTTGAATATGGCATGTATAGGGAATTAGGCTTGTGTTTTGGGTTATTATTAATTTGGCCAAATGTGTTGGCTTGGGATAAATCCCTCATTTTGTATTAAGCCTTGAATAATGCTAACATTCATTTTGATTTATATGCAAGGATGTTATTTTCATAGATGAGTGAAATGCACAAATGGAATGTTGTCTATTGTGGCTGATTTGGTTGCATGAGATAGTCTTATAATGGTTTTGGTTGCTTTTGTGTAGGTTGTGTAAGTAAGGGTGCCAAAGAAGCTTGATAAATAGCCTTATATTGTCCACACGGGAAGACACATAGGTGTGTGTCTAGGCCGTGTGTGACACACAGTCTGCCCTTTGGGCGTGTGGTCCGACCGTGTGTCCCCTGTATGTAAAAATTTCAAGTCAGTATGCATGATAGTAAACACACGGGCAGAGACACGACCGTATGTCTCAGCCGTGTGATGGACACGGCCTAGCACACGGGCGCGTGCCTTGGCCATGTGACATTTTGGGGATGCTGAGTTAGAAACAGAATGTCCATGTTTTTGCATATGGGCGTGTCATGGCTGTGTGAAGGACATGGGCCAGGAACACTGGCGTGTGCCAGGCTGTGTGAAAACCCCTATTGGTGTGCATTTAGAATTAATTCCATACAGGTGGAGGACACAGGTGTGTCCCTGTATTTCTTAGGCCGTGTAAGCCACACGGGGCATCAACACGACCATGTTGAATTGGCCACACAGGCTTGTGCCCTATTTCAAAGTTAAATTTTCCATAGAAGGTTTAAGGACCCGGGCTGATCCCGAATAGTTTTTAATGGTTGATTTGGGGCTCGTAGGCCCATAATAAGAAGTTTAAAGTAGAAATTGAGAAAGTTTTAAAATGGGACCAAGTTTTGGTGACTTGAGGAACGTTTGTGTGCATGAGATCGAGTTAGGTAATGCCTCGTATTTCACTCCGGTGTGGGTTAAGGGTATGGGGTGTTACAATCATCCTGAACTGTTTTGTTGCTAATTATGCATAAAAATGTTGTGGTGTGAATGGTGGTTTGCAGTGTGGTCATGTAAGTGATTAATGTGACATTTTGGACTAGGGTCGGATCGTCCTGGGCGGGTTTAGGGCACCACACAACACCTCACAAATCATTAGAGCACCAAACTCTTTAGGAACCCCTCTGCAAGCCCTCATAAGTGTAAGATCGACCTCACCTTTAACATATCCTTCAACCTTCATGAGGGTCTTGAGGTAAGTCACTTTATAACCTACCCCTTGATTGAGGAGAGGCAATTGCTATACCCATTACAACCGGGCACATGGCAAACCAGCAAGCACTTCGACTTGAACCCCTCCAAGACAACTCACTCCTTGGCCTGCTTACTTAGGACCTGTAGCCAAACAATGCATAGGCCTACTTGTCACCTAGTGCACTAAGTACGACAGTGATGGAGCAACACAATCTATGACATAGGTGGCACACACACAACATGTACCATAATGACAATTGACTTGCAACAATAGTTCACATTTGGAACATGACCACTAACTTGTCCGGACAACCATTCAACTCACCATGTGGTGCTATGAGACAATGGATAACCCCTATGTAGGCCTAAGCTATAACGACCTAAAAGTTAGTGGTGCCGAAAAATATGGGTTCGGAACCCCATTTCCAATTTTTGAGCTTGTAAATATTAATACTTACTAGGTTAGAATAAAACTATATTAAAGTTTGGTCCCTTAATTGTGACAAATGGATAGTTAATTAAGGTTTAAGGACTAAATTGTAAAAATTGTAAAGGTTAATCTCTATGAATTTTTAATTAACTGAAGGACCTATTAAGTAATTGGACCAAAATAATATGACCAAACGGTAGTTGACATTAGTTGGAACCCACCAAATTGGTTAATTATTATTAAGAATTTCTTAATTATCTCTAATTAAATTAATTAGAATTAATTAATATATTAATATTAGTATATAAGAAAAAACTTAAGAAAGAAAACAAACATTTTATGGTCATCTTCATCTTCTCCATGAAACCAAAAAAGAAAATGATGTTTTGAAGCTCAAACTGTTGGCTCTGAATCGGTAAGTTCAATTTAGTAATTTTCTTGTAATTTTTATATTTTTGAGGTCGTGGGAGCTTGATTTAGCTAGACCATGTATCAATTTGTAAAACTGTTAAAGTTTCTAAAGTTACCATTGATGAGTTTTTGATAAAATTGGTGTTAAATTGTTAAATTTTAATCTTAGATATGAAAAAAGACTAATTTGTAAAGTGAAATTTGTTAGTTTTGAACATAGGGACTAAAATGTAAATAATTCAAAATTGGTATAAAGTTTCTATAATTATGGATTGCAGAGGGTTACAAAAGAATGAAATTGGGATTGATTTCGAAATCGAAGCTCAAATTTGAATGTTACTTTAGAGACTAAATTGAATAGAATACAAAATTGTAGGGGCATTCAAATAATGAAATTGAGCTGATATATGTTTATAATTTGATGGAATAAGAGGGCTATAATTGATAATTTGAATTGAATTATTGTATAGATCGAGAATTGAACAAAACTAGGGATAATCGGGAAAAAGGCAAAATAATTGTTTAGCCCTTGAAGATTTGGTTATTTTTTGTTTTGACTATGTAAGTTCATATGGTATGATTGTGTTTAAATTATTATATACTTGAATTATGAATTTTTGTATACTAGATAGTAATTTAAATTATTTGTAATTTGGTACAAAAGGTGAGATGTGGACTAAATTGTAAGGAAATGATAAATTGTCTAAATTGAGTTATTTAATGAATTGATAGTTGAATGATTATCGAGAAAGAGGACTAAACTGAGTAAAATTGAAAATAATATAAATTGGTGAAATTGGCTTGAAATTGAGATAAATTATACTATATATGTATGACATGATAAGTTGATTAATAAATTGGTGATATTGAAATCAATAAAATGAGAGTTGAACCTATAAAAATTGGATTATTGATTACCCTATTAACTGTTTGGGTAGAGTCAGATATAGTTGTCATGCCATAGGATAGATTGTGTATGGGTTATTTTGATTACGTTTAGATGGGTGCTGGGCACAACTTTTATTTTGGTTATATCGATGAGCGTGGGGCAGGCACAAACTATTTACTTCGGCATTATCTGATGAGGCACTGGGTGCTAAATTGGTGTGTTAGTTAAATCCATGTATCGATTCGAGTCCGAGTCAGGTTAATAAGGGTATAAAATGTGATATTTGATAAATGATATATAATTGAATTGATAATGTGACTTGGTAATACAAATCTAATTTACGATATATGAATATCAATAGCATGTGAAAGATCTTACAAACCGAATATACAATCTCAGAGGGTCGATATGGAAATGTGGCAAATCTATAAATTTGATTCAGAATTCAAACAATGAAACAACATAGTGATTTCCATTATATTGAAATTAGATGTATTATTGATAAATAGGTGAAATGGTATGAATTTGATATTAAATTAATGAAATGTTGTTTGATTACATGAATGACAGTGAAATCTTGATTATAAGTGGATTGGAATATTGCATGTTTGAATCACTATATGATACAATATATGTTCAACTTACCTTGTTGAATTATTGTTTCCATGTTCAGGCAAACTTGTCAAGCCAGTAGCTTATTGTATTAAATTGTTATTGAAATAAGTTATAGTTTAATACTTATGAACTTACTAAGCCTTTGATATGCTTACCTTATTGTTTTCCCTTTCTCTATAGATTGCTAACTTGAGGAATGTGTAAAGTGAGTTGTCGAGAAGCTCACACTATCCCATTATTAATTTGGTAATCTTTTAAACGTTTTAAAGTTTAGTTATGTGGCATGTACATAGGTGTTATATTTATATGAGTTTACTTTGGATGAATAATTGCTTTGGACTTGGTTAATGTTTGAAACATAAAGTGTTAATACTCAAATGTGAGAATATATGTTTTGGTAACTTGTGTGACTTTGCCTTTGACATTTAAAATTATAAGATGAGTATGAAATGCAGTAGTAAATGTGATGGTAAGAAATGGTAAAATTCATTGATGATTATATTGAATTGATTAAGCAAATTTATTATGTTTTGTTGTTCAAATGAATGCATGTCGGATTAATTGAATTGAAATCATGTGTGGGTTCTTTGGTATGTATTATGGCATGTTTTATGAATGTGGAATGTTGTGCAAAGTGCACGAAATGTGAAAAATGATTTGGTTGGTTGAAGTAGGTGCCAAAAAGTTTATTTTGTGCCAAAAATAGAGTTCACGTCATGAGTCAAGCGATGGTTGTCATGACAAGATTTGAGTTTTGGGCCACAGTGTAATAAGAAACTCCTCACATTGTGACATCGTTTTGAAATTTTGAAAATGTTGCGAATTAATCCTAATTTGATTTCGGGTTAATTCTAAAGCATACATGAGCTCGTATAGACCCGAGAAAGGTTGTATATGATGACTTATGATCTATATTGGTTGTGTTTGTATGATTTATGTTTACATTACATGTTATTTGACTGTAGTTGCTTTGGCAAAAATTGCAACATTTCGTAGATTGGACCCAGCGATCGGGTGGAGCGAGGGGTGTTACATAAGCATATGAGAGAAAAAGGATCTTATTCTTATTCCTCTTGTCCTGAAGTTAGTTTTACCCTCCTATCTTTATTCTTTCTACCTTTTCATTACCGACTTTCTCCTTTGTACGAGTGAACTGGACCTACCTCCTCCACCTTCTCCTCCTTGTTGTTACCAGTATCAATAGTAATACACTATGTGATTAGCATGATACTTAAATGCATGCGACTCAAATTATATGATAATATTTATGTCGTAATTGAATGTTTTGTTTAGCAATGGTAGATACTTATCTTATCTATTGCTATGTTTTGCGTATAGAAATAGAATGGGCAAAAGAAAAATAAATTCTATTAGTTTATAACATTGAGGTATAACCAAGCTCAAATTATAAGAAGCTCGAGTTGTGATACGAAATGTAAACTTCATATTTTTTTTTATCCTAAAATTATCTTTAAATTTTGAATTATGCCATAAGTGCATGCATTTAAAATTTGATTCATGCATTTTGAATATGTTATGTATCGTGCTCAATGTAGCATTCAATATTTTGATTCAAACATTTTGAATATGTTTTATATCATATTCAATGCAGCATTCAATGTTTCTGCTAGAGAGATGAAAATTTCTAATTGATAAGATACGAATGCTTTAAAAATAAATTAAAATTTTTTAAAGTTTAAAAATCATTTTAAAATCAAGATTATAATTTGTGAACATATGCTGCAATTACTTTTGTTTTAGTGACAAAGTAAAGCTATGGGCTGGTAGATCACAAATTCCATGGGCCATAAGGAACCCAAATTGTTTCTTAGTTGAATAAGTGGGCTGATTTAGCCTGGGATTGGCTAAAACGAAGCCAGCCAGCCCCATCCATAACCATGGAGTAAAAGGGGTAAGGCTTACGATTTTCATTGCATAGCAGTCTGAAACTCAAAATCTCACGCACCCAGAGAGAAAGGAACTTTGATTCATACGGTAATCGAGGATTCAAGAACTAATATAGTTAATAACAAGCATTTGGAAGTTTTAGATTGTCTTGAGTTAAAAGTTCGAGTCTTGGAATTCTGCTTATCGTCAATCAAATGGAGGCTGAAAGGTAAAAATACCATTCGTCATTAGTTTTCTGCAATCTGTTGTAATAAAAAGAAATTTTGGGTTTTTTTTTTAATTTTTAAATATAGAGTTAATGTTTTGTCTTAGGTTGAATTCTCCAAGTACATCCGTAATTACTTTTGAATTATTGGGTCATCAACTACACTTCTCTCAGGTAATTTTTCTTCTTTTCTCTTGTGCAGTACTTCTTTTTTTCTTTTTTGAGGTTTTTAGTTGTAGTTATCATATTGTCTCCGACAATTGTGGCAGGATCCTAATTCCAAACATTTAGGAACAACAGTTTGGGACACATCAATGGTGTTTGCCAAATTTCTGGTATTCATTTTAATCTTTATTGTGGCTCTTTAACTATATTAGTGATATTCAAGTTATTGATGCTGAGACCTTTTTTATGAATTGAGTTTAAGTTGATGTTGATAGTTAAATACCTATATTTCCGATGGTACAGCACTTAGCTTTCACATTTCATGTTGGCGATATAGATCTAGTACCAATTGTGAAAATTTGTACCCAGTTTATATGGTTTTGCTTGTTTGACCCGAAAGTCTCCCGGTTTTACACCACAAAAGGTATTTTTAAAATTTTTCCAACTATTCTTCTGTATTGAAATTCACGGTGCAAAATTCTTTCATTGTTTAGGAAAAGAATTGCAGAAAGGGAAGGTTTTGCCCGTCTAAACTTAAAGGAAAGCGCGTTATTGAACTTGGAGCAGGTTGTGGAGTAGCGGGGTTTGGTGAGTTTTTAATTCTGTACATTTAACACTCATGGTCAGGTTATATTTATAGGGGAGGTCTTTTATGATTCTGCATTATTTGTTCAGACCGTGCTGAATCTGACTCCACTGTGATTTCCAGGAATGGCATTGCTGGGATGTGATGTAGTTTCTACAGACCAAATCGAGGTTGTGCCATTGTTGAGGAGAAATGTAGAACGCAATACTTCAAGGATATTGCAGATGAATTCTTGTTCAGGTTCCCTTTTTTCAGCTCTTCTAATTTAGTTTACCCGATTCATTTTTCATATATATTTTTTCTTTTGCCCACCAATGTGCCATAACAAATCTTGACACAACAATTTCGCTTAAGTAATAGCGGAATTATTTGACAATTACCTAGCAATGCTATTGTAGAAATTAATGACAGGTTGTACTCTTTATCTCACATTGGTAGCATGATTATTTTAGATTCATTTGGATCAATTAAGGTTGTGGAGTTGGACTGGGGAAATGAAGATCATATAAAAGCTGTTGGTCCACCATTTGACTATGTTATTGGTACAGATGTTGTAAGTTCTCCAGATGCATATATTCTTGTAGTAACGTAACGCTTTTTGTGGAATAGTTGCAAATGTGGTGTACTGATTTTGCCTTTTAAGGTTTACGCGGAGCATCTCGTGGGACCTTTATTGCAGACAATAATCACATTATCAGGCCCCAAAACCACAATTATGGTATGATACCTTTTCTGATTTTCCGTTTGAAATTGATTTATTCAGCGATGGAACTCATTGTTGCTTTAAACGTTCCGTTTAGTTGGGTCATGAGATCCGTTCTACTAGTGTCCACGAGCAGATGCTTCTGACCTGGAAAAATTTCTTTGAAGTGAAGATTGTCTCAAAAGCCAAGGTACACAATTTATCCACTTTTTGAATGTGAAATGAAACGCTCAAGATTTATTTTCTGTCGTTCTTGATGTCAACTCAGAGACCACTGCTGTGAACAGCCGGTACGATCATTTTTGGTTAATAAATGTGTATTGATATTCTGATGACCAATTCAAGGAGGCCTCCCCCCCCCCTTTTATTTTCTAGCGAAACATGTCAAAACTCTTCTATTCTTGATTCTATCGACAGGTTTGAGCCTCGGATAAGATATTCTTCTAACTTACTTTGTTTCGGAACTCTTACTTATTTCATGGAGATGGACAGTAAGTACCAACATCCGAGTATTCAACTCTTCATTATGGGACTAAAGCCCCCACCTGTTACGGCAGACAGTGCAGTTTGCACAGAGAAGCAGGAGAAAACGGATTGGGGAATTGACGACCAAGTTAACAAGACTGAAATTAGTTCTTCGGTTGATGATCTCCTGGTGACAAGACTCCCTGATGGGAAGCTTAGTGAATGGTATGCAAGAAGATACGGCTCGATGGCTGCCCGACTTCTACGAGACATAAAGATAACTTAAAATTTTCTGGTATTGTTGTGTTAAATTTTTCTCAGCTGTTATATTCCTCATGCCGGACAGTTTTAACATTATTTTGCATACAAGTTTGTTTCTTGAAATGGTGATATAACGTATCATGTTAGTTTATTATTACAGCGTTGACATCTTAGATTCTAAAATGTAACAAATTGATAACATTATTAATCATATCATAATATATTGAAGTTTAGAAATGAAGATGTTGAAGAAAATTTATCAAAATTCGGAGTCAGAGTTTGATCCATTAAGCTTGTCCCATGACATAAATGCTGATACGCTCAAGGTAAATGGGTTCCCTAAGGTTGAAAATATAATGATTTTTTGAAAAAATAATGATTTTTCTCTTTTTTTATTGGATTTTAAATAAAGATTTTTTATTTTATTTTATTATGCTCTAGTTATATGGAGATGAGCTACAAGAGCTAAATGATAAACTTTTAGAAAAGAGCAATGTAACAATTTGTTTTCAGTGAAATTTGTATAATGGTTTCAGGACCACAAATTCGATGTCAAAATATTTATTTTATTATTATTTTAATGTCAAAAGCATGTTACTAGTGTCGTATAAAAATTTCGCTAAGAAATTTTATCGTTTGCATGCTCAATTTGATAAAAAGGACTAAATTGTGTAAAGTGTAAAAGTTGATTTCTATTAGCTAAAGGAGTCTAATAGCTATAGAACTTTAAAGTGGAGGTCATTAAGTGGTAATTAGACCATTAGTGTGTTAATGGAAATTTATGAGATTGGTTTATTTGAAATTTGTAATATTTTAAAAGGTTATAAAAAGTAAACTAGTTAATAAAGATTAAATAATTAAAACAAAACTAAGTATCATCTTTTTTTTATCATCATCTTCAACCGAATATCCAAGGGAGGAAAGCCATTTTTGTTCAACTAGGGTTCGGTTACTTTGAGGCTTAATTGGTAAGTGATTTTTGTCCCGTTTTTAATGACTTCTATGTTTTCGGAATTGTTGTAGCTTAATCTAGCTAGCCCAAGGACTAATTTGCAAAACTGTTAAAAGCCTAGGGTTTTACCATTGATGAATGTGTATGTGTTTTGATGTTTGGTGATAGAAAATGAATGGTTGTTGTTAGATAAACAACATTTGTTAAGTGATTTTGGTTGAAATTGCAAATTAGGTATTTATTTGTAAAATGTGTAAAATTCATGGTGAAATGTGTGAAATAATGAAAATTTTGGGCTGCCATAAGTCTTAATAGAATTCGGCTAATATGGTTTGAAATGGATTTGCATGAATTTGCATTTTTATGAGCTAGCGACTAAATGTTAAAATATAAGGGGTAAAAGTGTAAAATTGCCATAATATGAATTTTGGACTAAATTGAATAGAATGTATCATAATATGAATTTTGGACTAAATTGAATAGAATGTATTTTGAATGAGTTAAATTTGAATATATATATCAAGAAAAGCAACGTTCGAATTTAGATCGGGGGAAAAACAAAATAGTGAATTTATAGCTTGATTCTCTCCGTGTAAATTCGAAGTAAGTTTGTATGTTAATAAGCATTAAGGTAATTGTGTATTAAATGCTTTATTATTACATTACTGGTGAATACAACTTCACATAAATATTTGACGAAGATTTGATGACGTGTGAAATCCCGGTTGAACCTTAGGAATAGATAGGATACAAATAACATGCCATTAGGGGTTATTGTGTTGTGGGTGCTGGTGCATACGTTCTACGGGTGCTTGAGTTTTTTGACATGTGTTGCGGTTACTCATCAGCTTGTGTGAGCAGCACCATGTAGTTACGTCTTGACCGTCAGCTTATGTGAGCAGAGCCAGTGATAGCTCGAGATGAGCATTTACATATGAGATATGAGATTGAGATGGTTTAGTCCATGTATTAGCACTTAGGGTACGAGATTCCCGAGTATCTGATATTATTCCAAATGGTTCAACGGGTATATTAATAATATAAAAGGGTAAGAGATTGATACGTATCAGTACAAGTATGTACGTAAACCATATGAGCATTGAATCCATGAAATTTGTGAGTTTCATGATTTACTATGTGGATGAATAGATGTTAGCCTTGTGATTAAGTTGAGTTGTAGTATATTATTTTTAAATTACTTATATTGTGAGTGAATGGTAAGTTATACTTATTAGCCATATGAGTGATCACGAGGTTTCGTGATAGGTTTTAAATATTTATAATTACTCGTTCTTGAACTAACTATTATCGCGATGTAGGCAAGTGTACCTATCGAACAGTAGTATAGTTTTAGCAAGACCGAATTGTCGAACCCAAAGGAACTAAAAGTACTAGTAATAACTGTCTTTTTATTATCTAGCCTAAGAATAAAGAGGTTTTTGTTTTAACTAACTAATTATCTAAACTAAGAACGCACAGAGAATGGAATAGGGGAATTGCTTTTGGAAAAATCGATTGAATGAAGACAATACCTAAGCAAAATCCACCTAGACTGTACTTGTTATTCTGGCTCTGAATCGGACGATTAATTCATTTAACTTGTTCTGTAGAGATCCCTAAGTTATGTTATTATCCCTATTCAAGACTAATAACGTCTAATCCTTAGATTGAATAACCGAGACTTTTCTCTAATTAATACTCTAGGGTTGCATTAACTCGATCTATGGATCCCCTTATTAGGTTTCACCCTAATCCGACAAAATCTTGTCACCCTATGTCTAGGTGCGCAATCAACTCCGCTTAATTATGACAAATGTACTTTTAGACAGGGTCTATTCCTCCTCTGAATAAGAGCTTATCTTGAATCGGTATCCTGGGATATCAGAACAAGAATTAAGAACACATAATTAAGAACAAGTCAAATATTTATCATACAATTTAGAAAATAATAACAAGATTCATCTTAGGTTTCATTCCCCTTAGGTATTTAGGGGATTTAGTTCATAACTAAATAAGAAAACATCTCAGAATAATAAAGAATACAAAACATAAAGAAAACCCAAACTCCTGAAAGGGAATTGAGGAGAGATCTTCAGTCTTGATGATGAATCCAGCTTCTGAGATAAATCAATCGGCTTTCTTGGAGTAATTCTTTACCCCCTACTTTGTCCTCCTTTTCTTCCTTCTCTAGGGTGTATTTGTAGGCTTTGGAATGCTTAAAATCCCTCAAAATTAACCTTTTCTGAATTAGACTCAACTTGGGCTCGGCAGGGACACGCCCGTGTAACACGCCCGTGTGCAATTACTTCAGGCTGTGTTCGAGCCTGCCAAATTGACAGGGCCGTGTGGTCTGCCCGTGTGAAGAGGTCCAGGCCGTGTTGATTTCGTACTTTGGCCGAATTTCTCCGTTTTTGGCCCGTTTCTTGTTCCTTTCGCTCTCCTATGCTCTTCTAAGTGTAAAACATGAGATTAAAGCATTAGGAGCATTGAATTCACCAATTCTTATGAAAAATCATCCATAAAATGCATTAAACATGGGGTAAAAATATGTATAAATTACGGTTTATCAAATACCCCCACACTTAAGCATTTGCTTGTCCTCAAGCAAAATTCTCAACTCATAATCAAAATAAATTCTTCTAACTTATAATTTCTATCGATAATATCTACTAATAATCCATAGGTAATCATACATTGAGAATTCAACTAAAAAAACATACAAGTTTCAAACATTCCAAGTTGAGTATTTAATCATGCAAACATAGGTGTCTCTCCTTATTTAAGTAATTACCTTTGATTCAGAATATCACAGAGTTTCACATCCTCACTACAGATTCACTCAAATCACTCGAGGTGTTTAAGGACAATAAATGAAGCACTCAATAGTCAATAATGAAAAGTCATTACCATAGGCTTGCATGAAAATCAAATCTCCACCACTACAATTTAAGATGATACATCAATCAAAAAGGTCTTTAGAGGGTTATAATGAGGTTTGGTTAGGGGGTGTGGTCACAATCTGAAAGAAAGGGTTAGAATCGAGATTGAATTAAAAAATTACCTAACTAGAAAAAGAGTTAATCATCACTTGCGTACAACAGAGCTTCTTCTCAGACTAAGGAATTTAACTTCTGAAGCTTACAAACAGAAGATCACTACTTATATGTATACATATTTTTTTTAAGAACACATTAAATTACAGAGTAGAATAAAACATAGCTAAGCAACTATTTCAAGTTAAATCTCGACAAAAATGGGGCTTAAATTAATTTAGGGGATTTCAACAATAATGGTTTAAAGGTTAATATTTAGGGTAATACAAGAAATGGCTTGTTAGGCTCAAGGGGGTTTACTAGGGGTTAATCGTGGAGGTAGGCCTTTCATGGCATGAGTTGGTTAATCCTAAGTGCCTTAATCATTTTGACATATCAAATCAAATAGTGTGGTCTCGACATGCATAATCAAACAAGTTTTAGAATAACAGTTCAATACTGACGCACTCAAAGCAATAATAAAAGTGAGCATGAAAAGAATTAATAGATGCTCAAAAGGCTAAAAAATCTCACAAAAATTATGGCTTTTTGATGTTTAACAACTTGTGAATTCCAACTCAAAGTATTACCTAAACTTTGGGGAAACAACCTAAGATTTTAAATTCTTAAAACTCAACTCATCATGCTTGATTCTCTAATGTCTTAAAGTTTAAACAATCAATGCATAATTGCCTATGCTTTAATTCAAGATATATCAATTAAAATCATAAATCAATTAAAATTTATCCTAAATATGATATGAAAGCTTTTTCAAGAGAACAAGATAATCATTCAGGGATTTTTTTGATAATGAAATAAATACCCCCCACACTTAAGATGTACATTGCCCTTAGTGTACAAAGATAGATATTAGAGTATAAAAATAAGATAGGGAGAGAAGTGAAACTTCTTGTATGATGAATTCCTCGAACTAGAGTTCTGGAGAGTAATCGGTTCGAGAGTGGAGGAGGATACTCCGGTGGTCATAGAGGTTCATTAGGCCATAAGTCCTGTGCCAAAAGGATATTATCTCTAGTGGTAGCTATGGTCGTGGGCGAGCAGGACATGGCAGTCGTGGAGAACCTTTCCCGGTGGAGTTTTAGTTCCTATGTGATGATGAGCTTAAGAGCTCTATATAACTGTGATAAAATCAGGAACTTTTTAGGGGATATTAGGAGGAATAATTACTCAAAAAGAAATAACCAAAATTAATAATTAAAAATAAAATTTCTAAAATCTAATAAAAATAAAAAGTAGTTTTAATAAAAATTAAAAACATAAAATAATAAATAAATGTTTTTAAACATCTTCATCGCTGGATGGTTCGCGAGGTGAGACTGGCGATAAGATGTGGATGTGCTAAAAAATCTGCTGTAGAGTAGCATCAATGTTGTCTAATCGTTGAAAATACTACTGCTCGAATCGAGTGAGGCGCTCAGATATGTCAGCATATGAAGCCGCCGCATGAACTGGACGAGAGGGTGGTAGTGGCTAAGTCGGTGGGTCCTCGTGCTATGGGGGGACATCATCAGGAATGTCCTCGTAGGCCTCCTCCTCGGTAGATTAGGTGAGATGATACTAGGGAGGGTAGGCTCCTCGGCGCCTCTCGATCATCCTCATGCTAAACATGCTCGAGATGCCTTGTGGAGAAATTTGGCCGATGAGGGTGAGGGATGATTCTTGGGCCGCAGTGTTGAGGAGCCCGAAGTGTCGCGCCAGTCGAGTCACGTAGGGGCCAATGGAAATGACCCCCTTCTGATTCCACTCCATCTAGTGCTGAATCACGAAGGCGATGAAATAGACAAGGTCGATGACGTACCCGTGTGACATGCATCATAAAAAGTAGGTGTCGTGAGTATTGACGATGCCAGTGCTCTCTCGCCTCCCTATAATCGTGTGAGCCAAAATGGCGTGTAGGTACCTCAGGGATGGTGGGAGAACTGATGCCTTGGAGCGGCTAGGATTGTAGGAGGCTGCGCCAGGGGCCAAAGTGTGCCAGCACTTCGAGGGAGAGAAATATATGTGGTGAGTGAGAGCATCTAACTCATTCTCTTCCTTGAACTCCTCCGTATATAAACCCAATGCTGTATCAAATTCTGGGACGCTGAGCTGGCGGACTAATCCGCCTAGGCAAAATTGCACCGTGCCGGGATCATTGTAGTTCGTCATTACGGTCTGGAGATGGAACATTGAGCATAGTTCCATCGTGAGCTTGAGGTATGTTGGTTCGATTATCCCAAAGAACAGCTCCCAAGGGTCAGTGGTTAAGAGGGCCCGAATCGTATCAGCCAACTGAACTTGTTTACGGCGGCCCAGTCGATACAGCGGCCCACAATTAAAGGCCGGGCCCGAAATATCTGGAAAAGTTCTTCTTGGGGCCAACGGGGAAACTGTAGGAGGGGGTGATGGATTTCCGTGCTTGGACCCGCAGAAGATGACTCTTCCTTCCGTTTCTTGGAAGCAGGGACAGCGGCCTTCTTTCCTCGTGAAGACAATATTAAAAGTCTGTAATATAAAGAATAATAATAATAGGTAAACAAATTCGAAGAAGTAAAAAGTCATGAATTTGAACTAACTATTTTAGCCAAGACTACTAATATGAAGCAAACTCAACCAAAATAACAATGAGAATGAGAATAGAAATGTAATGGGTATGAGGTTTTCCTAATCTCAATTTAACACGGAATGTATGATAACTAACCTAGGAATGCAAATTAAATGATAGACATTGGCATGGTAATAGCATGAGAAGAAGCATAGTAATGTCATGACTAACCTAATAATGCAAATTAAATAATAGAATAATGAGCAAAATGAAGAATAGTTCAAAAGATATGAAGATTATGTTGATACTAAGCATTAGAAATAAGTAAAATAGAAGTGAAATGAGTAAACAAATGCTAGGGGAGAGAGATTGAGCATAAAAAATGGAATGGGAAACGGCGCACGGGCGTGGCAGGGAGGCCATGTGGAGTTGCAGCGGCTAGGGTTAGGGTTTTTGAATGGGGAAGAAAGTGAATAGTTCAGGGTATTTATAGATTTTGGGCCACACGACCATGGCACACGCTCGTGTTCCCCAATTTTTGCCCATGTGTTTCTCGTTTTTCCTATTTGGGCTTGTCTGAAATTTGTCCCACGCCTGTGTACCTCGGGCGTGTGGGTTCACACGGACGTGTTGCACGACCGTGTCTAGCTTCGTTCGCTTCTCCCACGCCCGTGTGGGAAATCCCCACGATCGTGTCAATCTAACAGGTTCGACCACGGGTGTGAGACACGGGCGTGCGACGGGTCTTCCACACGGGCGTGTCGCATGCCCGTGTTGTTTTGGCAGGCTCGACCACGGCCATGTCGCATGGCTGTGGTATTTTATCGTAACCCGTGTTTGGGGAAATCCTTGCCCTATTTTCACACGGCCATAAGCACGGTCGTGTGCTTGGATGTGTCTCTGTGGAAAACCTATGTTCGAGAGCTTCATTAGTAAGTTAGATGTTGAAGACTAAATTTTTAAAGAAGTTAATATAGTTAGTGCTCAAGTTACCTCCCGAGAAGTGCTTATTTATAGTCTAAGCTCGATTTACCTCTCTGTTGAATGATCATGGTGGTTCGAGGAGTTTATACTCCTCATTCCTACTATCAATCTTAAAATAAAGTTTTAAACGGGTGTTGTTTACCTTAAAAGTGCCGAACTTGGGATGACTCACCTCCACCGTATCGAATGGAAAAATGCTAAGTACCGTAAGAGGGATTTCTTCATTCGGTGTGGTAGTGACAATGTGGGGATCTGCGGCATCTAATAAGACTTTATCTCCAACTTTAAGTTGATTTGGTGAGGTATCAAGCTCGTCTTGGCATAGTTTTGGTTTATCATGTGTTCTCGGTTTATATGTTCGCCATTCATCTAGCTCCTCTATTTGCAGCCTTCGTTCTTCATGAATAGATCCTTTACTATTGTTTGAGAGTGGCTTATGTACTTCCTTCAGACTTATCTCCTGCAAAGTGGGTTGTATCATGTGGTCAGTTTTAATAGAATGGTTTAGACGATCACCTTCAATTTCTGATGTGTTGTCAGAATTGCGAGCTTGAAGGGTGAGTGTTTTGTCTCCTACGTGAAGCGTGAGCTCACCTGTGCCAACATCAATAATTGTTTTAGCAGTTGCTAGAAAGGGCCTTCCCAGAATTAAAGGAGTGTTACTATTCTCCTCTATGTCTAAAACAATGAAGTCAACGGGAAATATAAATTTATCAATTTTTACTAGCACATATTTAATAATACCCCTAGGAAATCTTATAGTTTTATCTGCTAGTTGAGTGCTCATCCTTGTCTGTTTGGGCTTCCTGAGACCTAGTTGCTTAAACATTTTATAAGGCATGACATTGATATTAGCCCCTAAATCAGCTAATGCATTATTAACATCTAAACTACCAATTAGGCAAGGAACCGTAAAACTCCCTGGATCTTTTAGTTTGTTCGGTAGCTTATTTTTCAGAATAGCTGAGCACACTGCATTTAGCTCCACATGCGATGTCTCATCCAACTTTTGCTTATTTGATAAAAGCTCTTTTAAGAATTTCATTGCGTTTGGCATCTGCAATAGAGCTTCAATAAACGGTAAGTTAATATGTAATTTTTTAAGAGCTTAAGGAATTTACCAAATTGTTCATCTGAGCGATCTTTCCTTGTCGCGTTGGGGTATGGCACTCGAGGTTTATATTCGACATTCACCGTTTTGTTTTTATTGTTATCTACCTCACCTTGACCTTTGCTTACCACAGTTTCTTGCCTCGGTTCTGGTTCAGGCTCAACATCTTCTTCTTCATCTTGAATATTAATTGCGTTTAGCTGTTCCCTTGGGTTGGGTTTAGTATTACTTGGAAGCTACCTTGTGGTCGTTCGGAAATTAGTTTGGAAAGCTGGCCTATCTGAGTTTCGAGCCTTTGGATTGACGCTTGTTGATTTTTAAGTGTTGTCTCGGTGTTCTAGAAACGAGTTTCTGACACCAAAATAAACTTTGAGAGCATCTCTTCAAGGTTCGGCTTCTTTTCCTGTTGGTAGGGTGGTTGTTGGTAGCATGGAGGTGGTTGTGGTCTTTGATTTCCTTGACCGCTCCACAAGAAATTGGGGTGGTTCCTCCAACTTGCATTGTAAGTGTTACTATATGAATTGTTTCGAGGTCGAGGGTTATTACCTATGTAGTTTAACTGCTCTCTATGTTGTGGCCATAAGGTTGGTATTTCAAATGGCTTGTTCCACCTCCACTTGCTTCGCACTGCATTACTGGGTGAACCTACGAAGAACTAAGAAAACCATCAATCTTTTTATTTAAGAGTTCGACCTGATTAGAGAGCATGGTGACTGAATCGACGTTATAAACACCGGCTATTTTCGTTGGCTTTATCCTCATGACTTGCCACTAATAGTTATTCAGTGACATCTCCTCTATAAACTCATAGGCATCTTCAGGTGTTTTATTATTGATGGTTCTGCCAGCAGCTGCATCAACCATTTGTTGAGTCAAAGGATTCAGGCCATCGTGGAACGTTTGAACCTGTAGCCAAAGTAGTAACCCATGGTGAGGGCACCTTCTCAAAAGGTCCTATCTCTCCCATGCATCGTAGAGTGTTTCTAAATGCATCTGCACAAAAGAAGAGATATCATTACGTAATTTAGCCGTTTTAGCCGGCGAAAAATAATTTAGTAAAAAAATTTCGGTCATTTGTTCCCATGTAGTAATTGACCCTCGTGGTAATGAGTTCAACCACTGTTTAGCTTTGTTTCTTAATGAAAAAAGGAATAACCGAAGACGAATGGCATCATCAGAGACACCATTAATTTTAAATGTATCGCATAGTTCTACGAAGTTGGCTAAATGAGCATTGGGATCCTTATCCTGCAAACCATCAAACTGAACAAATTGTTGTATCATTTGAATAGTGTTAGGTTTTAATTCAAAAGTATTTGCAGCTACAGCAGGTCTAACTATGCTCGATTCAGTTCCTTTTAAAGAAGGTTTAGCATAATCATACATAGTGCGTGGAGCAGGATTTTGATTAACCGCAATTGCAGGAGGTAGCTGATTGCCTTGATTTTCAGCCATCTCTTCGGTTGGGGGTTGAGTATCGTCTTCTTGCTCGTTCTCTGTGTATCTTAAGCTTCACCTTATTTCTCTTTGATTTCTGCGAACTGTACGATCGATTTCTTCATCAAAAAGTAATGGTCCTGACGGGTTTCTTCTAGTCATAAACTATAAAAACCCGTCAAGAGAAGGAAAAAGTAAATTAATAAATAATAAAAATAAAATTAAATTAAATGGCAAGAAAAATAAATGGCTAAAGTAATAAAAATTGAGCGTTCCTAATATCTTAGTTCCCCGACAACGGCGCCAAAAACTTGATCACGAGGTTTCGTGATAGGTTTTAAATATTTATAATTACTCGTTCTTGAACTAACTATTATCGCGATGTAGGCAAGTGTGCCTATCGAATAGTAGTATAGTTTTAGCAAGACCGGATTGTCGAACCTAAAGGAACTAAAAAGTACTAGTAATGACTGTCTCTTTATTATCTAGCCTAAGAATAAAGAGGTTTTTGTTTTAACTAACTAATTATCTAAACTAAGAACACATAGAGAATGGAATTGGGGAATTGCTTTTGGAAAAATCGATTGAATGAAGACAATACCTAAGGAAAAATCCACCTAGACTGTACTTGTTATTCTGGTTCCGAATCGGACGATTTATTCATTTAACTTGTTCCGTAGAGATCCTTAAGTTATGTTATTATCCCTATTCAAGACTAATAACGTCTAATCCCTAGATTGAATAACCGAGACTTTTCTCTAATTAACACTCTAGGGTTGCATTAACTCGATCTATGGATCCCCTTATTAGGTTTCACCCTAATCCGACAAAATCTTGTTACCCTATGTCTAGGCACGCAATCAACTCCACTTAATTATGACAAATGTATTCTTAGACAGGGTCTATTCCTCCTCTAAATAAGAGCTTCTCTTGAATCGGTATCCTGGGATATCAAAACAAGAATTAAGAACACATAATTAAGAACAAGTCAAATATTTATCATACAATTCAGAAAATAATAACAAGAGTCGTCTTAGGTTTCATTCCCCTTAGGTATTTAGGGGATTTAGTTCATAACTAAATAAGAAAACATCTCAGAATAATAAAGAATACAAAATGTAAAGAAAACCCAAAACTCCTGAAGGGGAATTGAGGAGAGATCTTCAGTCTTGATGATGAATCCGACTTTTGAGATTAATCAATCGGCTTTCTTGGAGTAATTCTTTACCTTCTACTCTGTCCTCATTTTCTTCATTCTCTATGGTGTATTTATAGGCTTTGGAATGCCTAAAAGCCCTCAAAATTAGCCTTTTCCGAATTAGACTCAACTTGGGCTCGGCAGGGACACTCCCGTGTAGCACGCCCGTGTACGATTACTTCAGGCCGTGCTCGAGCTTGCCAAATTGACACGGCCATGTGGTCTGCCTGTGTGAGGAGGTCCATGCCGTGTTGATTTAGCACTTTGGCCCAATTTCTCCGTTTTGGCCCGTTTCTCGTTCCTTTCAATCTCCTATGCTCTCCTAAGTGTAAAACATGAAATTAAAGCATTAGGAGCATCGAATTGACCAATTCTTATGGAAAATCATCCATAAAATGCATTAAACATGGGGTAAAAATATGTATAAATTACGGTTTATCAACGAGCTTACTAAGCTTAATAGCTTACTCTGTTTACTTTTTCGTGTTTTATAGCGATTTCAAAGCTTGCTCGGATTGGGAGTTGTCAGAGATCTCATCACATTATCAAACCGTCATTTTGGTACTTTTAAACTTGTGTGCTGGGTTATATGACATGTATAGGTGTTGTGGTTAATATGGCCTATATGTTTATAATGTATATAGCCAAATGATTTCGTTTGTAAATGATGTATGTTTTGGTTTTCTTTATAGTCATATAATTTGGCTTATTTTGGTATACTTGGTTATGTATATATGTGTAAATGGCCTTTGATATTTGGTTTATAATTGCTATGTGAATGCCTTGTTGTGAATTGGTATTTTGAGTACAAAATGATTGAATTTGAGAATGTGGTATGCATATTGATTTAGGCACAAAGTCTAATAGGTGATTTTTGGATGTGAAATTTGTATGAATTTGAATGGCTATTGGGGATGCTTATGAGCATTTTGGTTGTTGGTATTGGTAGTATATGGTTTTGGCTTGAAATTGAATGGTTAGGAGTGCCTATTTATGCATTGGTTGTTTGTGCATTGTTGAACCTAGGTTGATAACATTTTAGGTGAGAAATGTGGCTTGATACATAGCCTATTTTTGTCCACATGAGTAGAGACACGGGCGTGTGTCTCAGCCGTGTGTGACACATGGCAATGTGACATGGCCGTGTGTCCCCTGATACTTATTTAGAAACCAAGTTAATAGCTCTACACGGCCCAGCACACGGGCGTATGACTTGGCCGTGTGGCATAAGTCAGTATTGTAACACCCCTTACCTGTGTTTGATGCCAAGACAGGATACGAGGCGTTACTGGATTTAAACACAAGTAAACATACAAAATCGGGCCATAAAATTCGTTCACATTAAATTCATTCATACATATGCAAATTGTCCTTTATATGGGCCTTGCTTTTTCTCTTTTCCTTGATCCTCTCTTGAGGTACCACGAATACTAGTGTCTTCCACTAGTGATATGCCGTGTCTTTCAACAAGGAAATAGCACACTTCAAACATTCTTCGGGTGTGCATGATAGTTCATTAAATACCCTTATCAAATTCTCCAGCCAAAATTCTGCTCTCTTAGCATCATTCTCGGCATTTGCTCTAAACTCTTCCACCCCTTGTTTTCGAATCTTATCAACAAGGGTTCTATGAAATCTCATAAAGTCCATACCTTGTGGCATTGAAGGTATGGGTTGAGGATTTTGAGGGGATAAAGGGGGTTGAGCGTTTGGGTTCGTTTGAAAAAACTCCGTATACCAGGCATTCATCATGTGGAGAAAGGCTTCCCTAGCCCTTTCAATTCCTCCCTGACTCATGGTCACGGGTCTACTCTCCTCTGGCATAGTCCTTTGGGCGGGGGCTGGTGCGTTACTTTCCACATCATCTGCCATAGCTTGTTCAAATCCATTATTATATGAAAAGCACAGTTTAAAATCGTCAAGAGTTGTCACACTATCACAATTTTACGTATGACATGCATAGTTAAGCTCAACACATGCTACATAGTCCGAGAACCGACTAAATCGTAACTCTAATACCACTAAATGTAACACCCCTTACCTGTGTCTGACGCTAGGATAGGATACGAGGTGTTACTAGACTTAAACACAAGCAAACATACAAAACCGGACCATAAAATTCGTTCAAATTAAATTCATTCATACATAAGCAAAATGTCCTTTATATGAGCCCACGAAGCCTAAAACATACATCGAGAGTAGTTCTAGACTAAACTGAGAACTTTAGAAAGCTTAGAAAATTTTTCATGAAATAGGGTCACACGCCCGTGTGGGTAGGCCATGTGGTCACACACTCCCGTGTGGCTTGGGACACGCCCATGTTCTCAACCCATGTTACTCTATGTTTATGACGTCATCAACACAATTAAGGTCACACCGCCAAGTCACACGCCCCTGTGCTTAGGCCGTGTAGTGAATTAATTTAAAAAATTAATTGCAGACTTCACATGGTTTGGGCACACACCCATGTCCTGAGGCCGTGCCCTTCACACGGCTGAGACACACCGTCGTGTCTCTACTACTGGACATTCTATTTTGCCTAATTAGGGTGCATGGGACACATAGCTGGATCACATGCCCATGGGGCAGACAGTGTGTCACAAACAGCCTAGACACATGCCTGTGTGCCTACCCGTGTGGACAACTTTGAGGCTATTTTCCAAGCCATTTGCCACCCTTAAATGCTCACTCACTTATACATTTTTGATGGAATACAACGTAACATATTTAGTCACTCAAATACTCACAATCATGATTAATCCATGACTTGTAATGTCAACATATTACATGCTTAAACCATCATGCTTTCATATGGCATTCCACACCAATTTCATATTTATTCATCCTTATAAACCTACCTTCAATCTACTCGATTATACCATGAACATGATCATACCTATTAGTCCCAATTCATTCATTAAGCATATGTGCCATTCATCACATCCATTACCAACAAGCAACCACCAACCTCATCACAAAGCATAAACACATTGTATGCATGTACAAATAATTAGGGTTACAACCCGAGAAGCAAATATAAGCCCCATCTCATGGCCTTATACAAAATGAATCATAATATCATCATGAGCAAACTCATTTGGCTAATCAATATGACACATAAAAAAATAACCAAGTCCCCTATACATGCCGTACTCAAAATGTTGAGACTAACTATACCCAAATGTCCAATTGATAGTGTGATCGAGTCTCCGACGTCCTTCGATCCCCGAGCTAGCTTGGCAGCACTATAAAAGATGGAAAGGAAGGGGGTAAGCAGTAAAGCTTAGTAAGTCTATATGCAAATAACATGCTATCTAAATAAGTATTTAACATACATTTAACACAATGAACATAATTTATATTTCATCAAATCACTTAAACTTACTCATCACATGAACAACTTTGTCATAAGTTCATCACATACCAAGGCATTACTCATGAGTTCGGTATACATACCTGTATCAATTCATAACATAATCTCTTACTTATTCTTCTTATTAACTTACCCCTTGGGTCTTCTGTCAAGTTACTCGATAATTTACCCCTTGAACACTCAGAATACTATTGGATACACGAAAGGCTCGTACATAAGTGCCACATACATAGCTAAAGCTACCTCATATCACATAATACATAAAAGCTCATTCTCGAGCTACTCACAGGTCTACTCACATGAGCTGTCGGTCAGGACATAGCTACACGGGCTGCTCACACAAGCTGTCAAATATCCACAACACATGTCGGACTACCCAGCCACCGGTAGGACGTACAATACCAATACTCGAAACCACATAAACATATATCACATATCTCATGAGCTCATAAATGACATGATTCCTAGTGACATGTCACTTTTATCCTAAACTATTCCTAAGGTTCAAACGGGATTTTTCGATATCACTTCTCTGTCAAGCTTGCTCGTAATGTTGATCTTAATGTCCATAATACCCATCACTTACTCATGGAGCAATCAAAGCATAACTCATAATGACATTAAAGAATTTGAATTCACATAATACTCAAGCATTGAAAATATAACATAACATGAATTATTTGTATATGAACTTACCTTAGTACAAAATGATGAAAACCAACCTATTTGTAAACCTTATTTTTCTCCCGATTAAGACCCAAATCACATTTTTCTTAATCTATAATGCCAAATTTAACTTGTTTAATACATACATTGTTCGAATCGACCCATAACACAGACTTTGTTAAAATTACCTTTTTACCCTTAACTTTTCACTTATTTACAAAATTTGTCCTTAGGCTCGTAAAACGAAATACATGCACTTTCTTTGTTACCCAAGCCTAGCCAATTCATATTCCTACTCCTAGCAGCCCACATTTTTCTTAATTTCACATATTTACTACCCATTTTACAACTTTTACAAATATGTCCTTTTTAGGTGTTTTCATGCAAAATCACTTTGTAAAAGATGTTTATCACACATCAAACTTTCATATTCTCCCATTAAACATCAAAATACATACATGTCACACATAGGTAAGTTTTTGAACATGAACCCTAGCTCAAACTAATAGTAGAAATGGATAGATCATGCTTTGTGACACCCCTAATTTGACCCTAGTCGAAAAGTGGTTTCGGGACCAGAAAATTGAGTCATAAAAATAATTAACCGTCATAGTTTATGCTTATTATATGTATATATGCAAGTGTAAAAATTTCATGTTTGAATTTTGTTAATTGTAAGTGAATTTTATTAAATAGGACTTATGTGAGAAAATTTAGAAATGTGCTAGGCAAATGTAAAGTGACCTATTAATGCATGTTATGAAAATGATGGGTTTGCATGTCAAATTACCCAAAATTAGAGCTAGTGGCCGGCCATGCTATGGGGTGAAACATGTTGGAAACATGTTGTGTTAGTGTGTTATGTTAGAAAGAATAAAATAAGAGGTTAGTAATAAAGTAATGAAAAGAGAGGGGTGATGAAAACAAAGTTGTCTCATCCATGCCCCCCTCCATTGCCGTGAATTGAAGGAAGAAAACAAAAGAAAAGAAAAAAAAATGTTCATCTTCTTCTCCTACCTCTCTCAAGCCGAAACTAACCAAGAAATGGAAGAAAGCACACCTAAGGCATTCGGCCATCTTGTGTGGGGAATTAAGGTATGATATCATGTGATTCTTTTGGAAATTTTGTGAAGTTGAGTTTGTTTTGGTGCTCATAACATGACCCATGTGTTAATTTTTGAGTTTGTGTTGCAAGAAACATTTGGTTATGTCCTTATATGTCAAATTGATGATAAATTTTTGATATTTGGTGAATGAATATGGGTTTCGGTCATGGTAGATAACAAAGAATGTGGTTGTTGTTCTTGTTAATTTGGATGAATTTTTGGTGGATAGGTGCTTGAATCAAACAAATGATCATGTGTGTACACTAGGTGATAGTTGAGAAGAATCGGTCACTATATTGGAGGCCATTGCCGAATATGAGTTTAGTTATTGAGAGTGATGAATGTGTTTTGAGTTGATGGAATAAAAGAATGCTTAAAGATGTGTCACAACAAACTATATGTTAAGCTAAGGCTGTTAAATTATCAATCTTTCTTCCTAGCCGAATATGTGTTTATAAAGTTGAGTTGTTAAATAGATTTTGAAGTTAGCCCATGTATTTATTTTTGAATTTAAGAAGAATGATACATTCGACTATGCTTTGATGTGCTTGAATTGTTGTTATGTGAATAAATATTTGTTTGATGATATATATATGTATTCGGCAATGGGATAAAATGTGTATTAAGGTAAGTTTCATGGTGATTATGCTTGTGATGTTGGGTTAATATTCGGCATTGAGTAATGTGGGGTAAGGTGATTAATCGGCTATGAAATTAGCTAAATTGAATAGGTATGTTTAATGATATGCTTAGTATAATGTATGATCTTATAACTCGGTTTGGTATTGAGATAAAGGTTAGATGTATGATTGGATTTTAGTATGTGTTAAATTGGTTAATCAAAGATTAAATGATATGTGATTGCCAAATGTGATTGTTAAGTGAATAATATTAGTTAAGTACTTAAGCAATCTATTGTTTTACTTAAGCTTAAGAGCAAAGAGGATCAAAGTCGGATAGGGGAAAAGAGAAAGTAAACGAATAACCGTGGACATCTAATCGTCGACCACTTCCGAGGTAAGTTTTAAGTGATTAAACGTTGAGTAAATTCAATCATAATAGGACATAATGAGTTGATTTAATAAGATATGATGTGGCCATGATATGTCTTAAACTCAAATGGTAAGTTCATAAGTGTTTGGACTTGGAAATTTAAGAGCAAATTGTAATAATTTGCTTCGGACAGCAACAGTAACGTGATTTTAGAAAATCACTATAAATTGTTGGTGTGGAATTATAGGCTGAATAAAATATGTAATCAAATCTTAGTTAGTCTAGTTTCTTATAAAAGAGACCGTGGAAGCAAAGAAATTTCCTATAAAGAGATATTTAAAGTTGTGTGGGACAGTGTCAGAATGACTCTGAAATCCCCTGTTCTGTTTTTGGAAAATCATTATAATTTGTACAAAAATGGTTATAAGATAAGATTTATATGCTTAGACTCCTTAATTAGTCTAGTTTCAAATGAAATCAAATAGAACACATTATGAATTCTGTACAATGAAAAATTTGATTCGTAGTGAAGAGTGGTCAGGTTAGTCAAACAGTGAAACAGGGGAAACTTTAAGAAAAATCTGGTATTGATTGGCCAAACCTAAAATTATGGAAATTTTATGGATAGAAGATATATGGGTCTATATTCAGGGAAAATTAACGGAAAGTGATTTGGAGTTTTTTAGCTCCAGTTATAAATAATTTAGTGACTATTGCTCAGGAAAACAGCTCGTAGTGAATATGTGATTTTGTTGTAAACATGGATAAAACTTGTTTTAGTTGCTCAAAAGCTATTGATTAAACCCATACGTGAATTTTAAATTGTGATATTGTAAAACGATATATGAGTGTTAGACGGATCTTTGATATTAAAATTTGTGAAATTGTAAGTTTATGAGTATTCGAATATGAAATGATAGTATGGCGTGAAATTGAATTATTCATTGGAAAATGATTGATGTAGATTCGGCCAAGACAAAGTGTATACATGATAGTATATGTGGTATGTGAAGTGTATTTGGATAATTGTGATGTGAATACATGAAAATTTATATTTTGATTTAGGATTTTATGTGATGAATGTGAATGTGTATATATGAGATAAGGCCGAATGGCCAATGTGATGAATGTGAACATGCATATATGTGATAAGGCCGAATGGCCAATGTGATGAATGTGAGCATGCATATGTGTGATAAGGCCGAATGGCCAATGTGGTGAATATGAACATGCATATATGTGGTAAAGCCGAATGGCTAATGTGAAATATGTATGAGATATGTATATGTGGTAAAGCCGAATGGCTAATGTGAAATATGTATGAGATATGCATATGTGGTAAAGCCGAATGGTCAACGTGAAATATATATATGAGATATGTATATGTGGTAAAGCCGAATGGCTAATGTGAAATATGTATGAGATATGCATATGTGGTAAAGCCGAATGGTCAATGTGAAATATATATATGAGATATGTATATGTGGTAAATCCGAATGGCTAGTGTGAAATATGTAGGCGATGTGCGTATATTGTGGCCGAACGACCAATGTGAAAGGTGTGTATTATTAGATATTTGATGAGGCAAATGAATTACAAATATGACAGTCGATGTGAATGTTGTAACATGTGATTAAATGTACATGAAACTTGGAAATGTATTCCGGGTAAGACCCGATGACTACGTGTGGAGATTATGTCTGGGTAAGACCCGATGACTACGTGTGGAGATTTTGTCCGGGTAAGACCCGATAACTTCGTGTGGAGATTTTGTCTGAGCTAAAGGTCTCGCCGATAATTCGAGTAGAGGTTAAAGCTATAAGACTTCGTAATAAGAATTGCTTATAAATATATTCAATACGAAAGGTTAAACAGGTATGTACTCCAAGTTTATATGTGAGCTTGATTTGAACTAAATCATAAGGTAGTTATGTGATGCATACGAGAGCAATCTATGAGACTATTCCTATGATTATGTGACATCGGATCAGTGTGAGAGGTTATGTGAAATCATACAATATATTTATGTCACATGAGCTCACTTTTATGTGAAAGTTTATCTGCCTATTGTATATGATGAGATGTGCATATTCGGTAAAGGGATGGTATGCCCGAAGGAAGAGTGAAATAAAATATACGAACAACTATGTTATAATTTGATTGTTATCTGTTGACACTGCTTAAAACTTACTAAGCATTGTAATGCTTACTCCGTTTACTCTGTTTCCTCTATTTTATAGATCTCATTGAGAAGCTACAGGCTCGGGGATCGTCAGCAACTAGTCACACTATCACTATCCACCGCTTGTTACTGTTATGTTTAGAATTATTTTATGGCATGTATAGAATAGACTAGTGGCGGAAGAATATTTTTGGTTAATGTATATAAGCCATGCGAAAATGGCATCTTTTGAATGTTTACTTAGTGAAGTTTAAATTTTACCTCTGGTTGTGCTTAGTACTTATTTAAATGAACGATCTTTATTTCAGGAAAAAGTTCAAAATTTTACTGTTCTGACATGAGTTACAAGTCCGGTAATGCCCCTTACCTATTCTGGCGACGGTTACGGGATAGGGGTGTTACATTTTATTGGTATCAGAGCTATGGTTTAGTCGATTCTAGGAATAACGTAGCACGCGTGAGTCTATTTATACATGCCATAAAGTGATAAAATGATAGTGTGATGATTTTTGACTATTAAAATGTGTTTGCTGTATTGTAATGAATCTTGATCCCGATCGAGCTGTAGTAAGCTTCTGACTATGAGAATTTGCGATATAACTTCACTTAGATATGCCTAAATTATTAGGTTGATCAGGTACGTATAATGTACTCGTATTTGAATTTCGATTTGGATTGAATTATAAGGGTATAAGTGATACAATTTTGAAAGAGTGTTATGACTATAAATGTGATTTTTGTATGTGGCTATGGAATTGGAAGTTGAATGGTCGATAAGCATGTTGTGTTTGTATTCAAGTAATGTAAATGATATACTAATGTGTATTGCCATATGTGTATATGTACATGAGAATTGAGAGTGATATATCCGGGCTAAGTCCCGAAGAGCATTCGTGCGAAGAGCATTCGTGCTAGTGATGTATCCGGGCTAAGTCCCGAAGAGCATTCGTGCTAGTGATGTATCCGGACTAAGTCCCGAAGAGCATTCGTGCTAGTGATGTATTCGGACTAAGTCCCGAAGAGCATTCGTGCTAGTGATATATCCGGGCTAAGTCCCGAAGAGCATTCGTGCTAGTGATGTATCCGGACTAAGTCCCGAAGAGCATTCGTGCTAGTGATGTATCCGGACTAAGTCCCGAAGAGCATTCGTGCTAGTGATGTATCCGGGCTAAGTTCCGAAGAGCATTTGTGCTGGTGTTATATCCGGGCTAGGTCCCGAAGAGCAATCATGCTGGTGACGTGTATTCGGGCCTTCGTGCCTAGTAGGCTTCGTGCCGGTAATTTGAGCAAAGTTTAAGTGTTCATTACTATACGAATTCAAACTTAAATGAGATGATATGTTTAAAAGTGTACATACATGATGTTTATAGACTTGGTTAAGTCATTTCAATGTGTAATAACGAATGAATAAGAGCACTATGTGTGTGAATGATTAGAGGCACTGTGTGTGTGCGAATTCCTTTAACCGAGCACTATGAGTGCGAGATCAGTCAGTGGGCATTAAGTGTGTGAAGTGGAATTCATGTAAGACCTCGTCTGGGACGAAGGCATTGATTTGAGATAGTGTGTAAGACCATGTCTGGGACATGGCATCGGCTCGATATGTGAGAATATGTAAGACCATATCTAGGATATGGCATTGTAAGAGCTATATGTGCTTAATGAGTATCCGTAATGATTTCGAATGATTCAACGGGTATATTTAAGATGGTAAATAAAGTAAGATCAGAATAAGTGATACAGGTATGTACGGAAGGTATGTAAAAATCAAATGAAAGTAAAAATTTGTGAGTTCATATTATATTATGTTATGTATACTAAATAAGTGAATACGTAAAAAGATGGTGGATATGTTGTTAAGAAATGAATTCATGTTATAAATGTGTTACGGATTTAGTCTATGGAATGCTTGGTATATGAAGTCATATGTGCTATTGCTAAATGACCCCTATTTTTTTTGTTAATCATATTCAAGAAATTATTTCGATTAAGTTCGACATTTGAAAGTCTGTAAGAATTTTTGATGAATGCTGATAATTTTGGATATATGGGTTATGTGCTAAAATAAATCCCATGCCGGTATACTATATGAGGCTTTATGCCAAATCGATTGTATACGGGTATCGTTAACGGTGATTGAATGTGCTAAATGAATTCAATGTTCAGGTATGTGGAAGTTGATTTTCTGTTGGAAATAGGTTAAGTTGAATAGTGAGATATGATGGAGTTATAAAGGATATTTATTGGGATGTTTGAGTATATGTGTACTTTCGGTCAGGTTACAGCTTATACATGAATGAAAATGTGGGTTGATGATGTGAATTATACATGTTAATATGTGCTTAATATGTGTTTGAAATGCATTTGTGAATTAAATTAAGTGATTATTGTTTATGAAATCAAGAAAATGAGATATAAGTGCATACTTGTAGAAATGTTTATGTATTTGTTTTAAGATAAGAAAATGATTTTATAGATCGATGCGAAATCAATAATTAATTACAATTGCTATCGATGAGCTAATGTTTATATGAATATAATTCAATAAGAGGATGTTATCCTAAACTATGCATCGGTAGAAATTTTCGGGGACGAAAATCCCTAAAGGGGGGAAGAGTTGTGACACCTCTAATTTGACCCTAGTCGAAAAGTGGTTTCGGAACCAGAAAATCGAGTCATAAAAATAATTAACCGTCATAGTTGATGCTTATTATATGTATATATGCATGTGTAAAAAATTTCATGTTTGAATTTTGTTAATTGTAAGTGAATTTTATTAAATAGGACTTATGTGAGAAAATTTAGAAATGTGCTAGGCAAATATAAAGTGGCCTATTAATGCATGTTATGAAAATGATGGGTTTGCATGTCAAATTACCCAAAATTAGAGCTAGTGGCCGGCCATGCTATGGGGTGAAACATGTTGGAAACATGTTGTGTTAGTGTGTTATGTTAGAAAGAATAAAATAAGAGGTTAGTAATAAAGTAATGAAAAGAGAGGGGTGATGAAAACAAAGTTGTCTCATCCATGCCCCCCCTCCATTGCCGTGAATTGAAGGAAGAAAACAAAAGAAAAGAAAAAAAAATGTTCATCTTCTTCTCCTACCTCTCTCAAGCCGAAACTAACCAAGAAATGGAAGAAAGCACACCTAAGGCATTCGGCCATCTTGTGTGGGGAATTGAGGTATGATACCATGTGATTCTTTTGGAAATTTTGTGAAGTTGAGTTTGTTTTGGTGCTCATAACATGACCCATGTGTTAATTTTTGAGTTTGTGTTGCAAGAAACATTTGGTTATGTCCTTATATGTCAAATTGATGATAAATTTTTGATATTTGGTGAATGAATATGGGTTTCGGTCATGGTAGATAACAAAGAATGTGGTTGTTGTTCTTGTTAATTTGGATGAATTTTTGGTGGATAGGTGCTTGAATCAAACAAATGATCATGTGATTGAATTGTTGTTATGTGAATAAATATTTGTTTGATGATATATATATATGTATTCGGCAATGGGATAAAATGTGTATTAAGGTAAGTTTCATGGTGATTATGCTTGTGATGTTGGGTTAATATTCGGCATTGAGTAATGTGGGGTAAGGTGATTAATCGGCTATGAAATTAGCTAAATTGAATAGGTATGTTTAATGATATGCTTAGTATAATGTATGATCTTATAACTCGGTTTGGTATTGAGATAAAGGTTAGATGTATGATTGGATTTTGGTATGTGTTAAATTGGTTAATCAAAGATTAAATGATATGTGATTGCCAAATGTGATTGTTTAGTGAATAATATTAGTTAAGTACTTAAGCAATCTATTGTTTTGCTTAAGCTTAAGAGCAAAGAGGATCAAAGTCGGATAGGGGAAAAGAGAAAGTAAACGAATAGCCGTGGACATCTAATCGTCGACCACTTCCGAGGTAAGTTTTAAGTGATTAAACGTTGAGTAAATTCAATCATAATAGGACATAATGAGTTGATTTAATAAGATATGATGTGGCCATGATATGTCTTAAACTCAAATGGTAAGTTCATAAGTGTTTGGACTTGGAAATTTAAGAGCAAATTGTAATAATTTGCTTTGGACAGCAGCAGTAACGTGAATTTAGAAAATCACTATAAATTGTTGGTGTGGAATTATAGGCTGAATAAAATATGTAATCAAAGCTTAGTTAGTCTAGTTTCTTATAAAAGAGACCGTGGAAGCAAAGAAATTTCCTATAAAGAGATATTGAAAGTTGTGTGGGACAGTGTCAGAATGACTCCGAAATCCCCTGTTCTGTTTTTGGAAAATCATTATAATTTGTACAAAAATGGTTATAAGATAAGATTTATATGCTTAGACTCCTTACTTAGTCTAGTTTCAAATTAAATCAAATAGAACACATTATGAATTCTGTACAATGAAAAATTTGATTCGTAGTGAAGAGTGGTCAGGTTAGTCAAACAGTGAAACAGGGGAAACTTTAAGAAAAATCTGGTATTGATTGACCAAACCTAAAATTATGGAAATTTTATGGATGGAAGATATACGGGTCTATATTCAGGGAAAATTAACGGCAAGTGATTTGCAGTTTTTTAGCTCCAGTTATAAATAATTTAGTGACTATTGCTCAGGAAAACAGCTCGTAGTGAATATGTGATTTTGTTGTAAACATGGATAAAACTTGTTTTAGTTGCTCATAAGCTATTGATTAAACCCATACGTGAATTCTAAATTGTGATATTGTAAAACAATATATGAGTGTTAGACGGATCTTTGATATTAAAATTTGTGAAATTGTAAGTTTATGAGTATTCGAATATGAAATGATAGTATGGCGTGAAATTGAATTATTCATTGGAAAATGATTGATGTAGATTCGGCCAAGACAAAGTGTATACATGATAGTATATGTGGTATGTGAAGTGTATTTGGATAATTGTGATGTGAATACATGAAAATTTATATTTTGATTTAGGATTTTATGTGATGAATGTGAATGTGTATATATGAGATAAGGCCGAATGGCCAATGTGATGAATGTGAACATGCATATATGTGATAAGGCCGAATGGCCAATGTGATGAATGTGAGCATGCATATGTGTGATAAGGCCGAATGGCCAATGTGGTGAATATGAACATGCATATATGTGGTAAAGCCGAATGGCTAATGTGAAATATGTATGAGATATGTATATGTGGTAAAGCCGAATGACTAATGTGAAATATGTATGAGATATGCATATGTGGTAAAGCCGAATGGTCAATGTGAAATATATATATGAGATATGTATATGTGGTAAAGTTGAATGGCTAGTGTGAAATATGTAGGCGATGTGCGTATATTGTGGCCGAACGACCAATGTGAAAGGTGTGTATTATTAGATATTTGATGAGGCAAATGAATTACAAATATGACAGTCGATGTGAATGTTGTAACATGTGATTAAATGTACATGAAACTTGGAAATATATTCCGGGTAAGACCCGATGACTACGTGTGGAGATTATGTCCGGGTAAGACCCGATGACTACGTGTGGAGATTTTGTCCGGGTAAGACCCGATAACTTCGTGTGGAGATTTCGTCTGAGCTAAAGGTCTCGCCGATAATCCGAGTAGAGGTTAAAGCTATAAGACTTCGTAATAAGAATTGCTTATAAATATATTCAATGCGAAAGGTTAAACAAGTATGTACTCCAAGTTTATATGTGAGCTTGATTTGAACTAAATCATAAGGTAGTTATGTGATGCATACGAGAGCAATCTATGAGACTATTCCTATGATTATGTGACATCGGATCAGTGTGAGAGGTTATGTGAAATCATACAATATTTTTATGTCACATGAACTCACTTTTATGTGAAAGTTTATCTGCCTATTGTATATGATGAGATGTGCATATTCGGTAAAGGGATGGTATGCCCGAAGGAAGAGTGAAATAAAATATACGAACAACTATGTTATAATTTGATTGTTATCTGTTGACACTGCTTAAAACTTACTAAGCATTGTAATGCTTACTCCGTTTACTCTGTTTCCTCTGTTTTATAGATCTCATTGAGAAGCTACAGGCTCGGGGATCGTCAGCAACTAGTCACACTATCACTATCCACCGCTTGTTACTGTTATGTTTAGAATTATTTTATGGCATGTATAAAATAGACTAGTGGCGGAAGAATATTTTTGGTTAATGTATATAAGCCACGCGAAAATGGCATCTTTTGAATGTTTACTTAGTGAAGTTTAAATTTTACCTCTGGTTGTGCTTAGTACTTATTTAAATGAATGATCTATATTTCAAGAAAAAGTTCAAAATTTTACTGTTCTGACATGAGTTACAAGTCCGGTAATGCCCCTTACCTATTCTGGCGACGGTTACGGGATAGGGGTGTTACATGCTTCAAGGATCTCAAAAATGTAAAGAACATTAAAAACGGGGCTAGGGTGTACTTACTATCAAGCTTGAAAAGTTGAAAAACCCTAGCTATGGAGCCCCTAGGAATTTCGGCTATGGCATAGAGAAGGTGAGCAAAACTTGCTTAATTTTTCCCTTTTTATTCTTTTAATTACTAAATGACCAAAATGCCCTTAAGGCTTTTCATTAAAATTACTATTTAAGGACCTCTAAATAATAATCCATAGCAATTTCATGCTTAAATTTTCTAGAACTCAAGTTTTGCAACTTATTCAATTTAGTCCCTAACTTCAAATTGGACACTTTAGGCATAAAATTTCTTCATGAAAATTTCACACAAACATGCATTGATATCATGGATCATCAAATATTCATAAAATAATTATCTCTACTTTGAATTTGTGGTTTCGAAACCACTGTTTCGATTAGACCCTAATTCGGGATGTTACAACTCTTCCATTCTTTAGGGATTTTCGTCCCCAAAAATCTTATCAGTGAAAAGGTTTGGGTATTGGTTTCTCATGGCCTCCTCAAGCTCCCATGTAGCCTCTTCAACCCCATGTGTTTGCCATAACACTTTCACAAGGGCAATACTTTTGTTTCTCAATTGTTTGACTTCCCGAGCCAAAATCTTAACCGGTTCTTCACCATAAGTCATATCTGGTCGAACCTCAACCTCTATCGATGAAATCACATGGGAAGGATCAGGTCGATAACGGTGCAACATAGACACATGGAACACATCATGCATCTTTTCCAATTCAGATGGTAAGGCTTACCGATAGGCAACTGGCCCTACTCTCTCGGTGATCTTATACGGCCCAATAAAAGCCAGACTCAACTTACTCTTTCTACCAAATATTAAAACCTTTTTCCATGGAGACACTTTCAAAAATACCTTATCACTGACTTGAAACTCAATCTCTTTTCGTTTCAAATCCACGTAGGATTTCTGTCTATCCAAAGCATCTTTCAAACAATCACAAATTATCTTCACTTTCTATTTGGTTTCTTTGGCTAAGTCAACCCCGTGAATCTAATTTTCTCTGAATTCAGTCTACTATAGAGGTGTTCGGCACTTATGCCTATATAATGCCTCATAAGGCGCCATTTTCAGACTCGACTGATAACTGTTGTTGTAGGCAAACTCTACCAACGGTAAGTACTTTTCCCAACTACCTTGGAATTCCAATACACAATATCGGAGCATGTCTTCAAGTATTTGAATTACTCTCTCCGACTGACCATCGGTTTGCAGATGGAAAGTGGTACTAAAATTTAAATTCATACCCAATGCTTCTTGTAACTTTTTCCAAAACTGCAAAGTGAACCTCAGATCTCTATCCGAAATAATCGATATAGGTACTCCATGAAGTTTGAAAATTTTACCAATGTACAAATTAGCCAACTTATCAAGTGAGTAATCAGTATGTAGTTGTATAAAATGAGTCATTTTATTTAATCTATCAACAATGAACCATATGGCATCTTTCTTTCTCAGAGTTAAAGGAAACCCTGTCACAAAATCCATAGTAATCCGGTCGCATTTCCACTCGGGAATCACCATGGAATGAAGCAAACCAGAAGGTACTTGGTGTTCAGCCTTTACCTACTGACAAATTAATCATTTCGATACGAACTCCGAGATATCTCTTTTTATACCCTTCCACCAATACATTTTCTTCAAGTTATTATACATTTTTGTACTGCCCGGATGAACTGTCAAACAATCATTGTGTGCCTCATTTAAAATATTCCTAATCAACTCAGTGTCTTTTGGAACACAAATCCTACCATGGAATCTCAAACAACCATTGGAGTCACTTAGAAAATTCAGTTCATTGCTGGACTCAGACTGAACTCTCTTAGCTTGCAACTCTTTATCAACTTTCTGAGCATCACAAATCTGTTGAAGAAAAGTTGGTCTAGCTCTCAACTCGGCTAGAATCGAACCATCATCAGACAAATTCAGCTGTGTATTCATAGCCTTCAAGGCAAATGACTTCCTCCTTAAAGCGTCGGCGACCACATTTGCCTTACCCGAATGGTAATCAATTACAAGCTCATAATCCCTTAACTGTTCTAACCGTCTTTGTTACCGTAAATTCAAGTCCTTTTGAGTCATTAAGTACTTAATACTTTTGTGATCGATATAGACATGGCATTTCTCACAAAATAAAAAATGTCGCCAAATCTTCAAAGTAAACACTATGGTGGCCAACTCTAAGTTATGTGTCGGATAGTTCTTCTCATGAGGCTTCAACTACCTCGAAGCATAAGCTACGACTTTACCCTCTTGCATAAGTACACATCCCAAACCATTTAAGGAAGAGTCACTATAAATCAAAAATTCTTTACCCGACTCGGGTTGTACCAAAATCGGTGCTTCGATTAATAACATCTTCAATTTCTCAAAACTTTACTGACACTTTTTCGACCACTCAAACTAAACATCCTTTTGAAGCAATCTTGTAATAGGAGTGGTATAAAATCTTTTCACAAACCTTTGGTAGTAATCGGCTAAGCCCAAAAAACTTCTAACCTCGGATACATTCCTTGGCAGTTTCCATTCGACGATAGCAAAAATCTTGCTAGGATCAACTTGAATACCCCCACCTGAAATAATGTAGCCCAAGAATCCAGCTTCTCGAAGCCAAAAATCACTTTTACTAAACTTATTATAAAACTATTTGTCTCTTAAAGTCTGTAAAACAGTTCTCAAGTGCTCGGCATGCTCTGTCTCATCTCTTGAATAAATCAGAATATCATCAATAAACACAATAACAAACTTGTCCAAATATGGCCAAAATATTTGGTTCATTAAATCCATAAACACCGCAGGAACATTCGTTAGCCCAAATGGAATAACAAGAAATTCATAGTGGCCATACCTCGTTCTAAAAGTAGTTTTAGGCACATCTGACTCTTTAACTCGTAACTGCTGGACCTCAAGTCTATTTTAGAAAACCATGATGCTTCTTTCAATTGATCAAACAAGTCATTAATCCTTCGCAAAGGATACTTGTTCTTGATTGTTATCTTATTGATCTTTTGTTAGTCTACACACAATCTCATAGAACCGTCTTTCTTTTTCACGAATAATACCGGAGTACCCCATGGTGAAAAGCTCAGTCTCACAAAACCCTTGTCGGTCAATTATTGTAACTGTGACTTCAGTTCTTTCAACTCAGTCGGGGTCATCCTATACAGAGTAATTGAAATAAGTGTCGTCCCTGGCATTACATAAATACCAAACTCCACTTCTCTAATTGGAGGTAAACTTGGCAATTTTTTCGAGAACACATCCAAATATTCACATACAATAGGCACTGCTTCAATTCTCAATTCAGACTCTTTTGTATTCAACACATAAGCCAAATAAGCCTCACACCCTTTTCTCATACATTTTTGAGCAGACATCGAAGAAATCACGATTAACAACCAATGTGACTCATATGATTCAACTTGGAGAATTTCACCATTTTCATATTTCAATTCAATAAATTTTTGTCTAAAATTTACTATAGAATCATGAATTGTCAACCAATCCATACCCAATATAACATCAAATTCATCAAACGGCAACAACATGAGTTACCCGAAAAACAATGATCTCTAATCATCAAGGGACATTTCTTGTATACCGTTTCAACTAAAACATGCTTGTCGAATGGATTTGACACTTTAATCATAAATTTCGTAAACTCAACAAACATATTCATGCTTGATGCCAATTTCATGCACACATACGAATGAGTAGGACTAGGATCAATCAAGGCAATAACAGTAGTATAATTGTAATACCCGAATTAGGGCCTAATCAGAATAGTGGTTTCGGGACCACAAATATGAGATAGAAATAATTATTTTATTATCATTTTAAGGTCTATGGCATGATTTCATGATTGTGTGAAAATTTCATTCAGAAATTTTATCGATAGAGGGTCCAATTTGATATTTAGGACTAAATTGCAAAAGTTGTAAAATGTGTGTTCTAGTTTACAAAGGTACTAAGTAATTCTGAGTAATGGGTTTTTAAAGTATAGGTCCTTGGATAATAACTAGACCATTATACTAGTTTGGACAAAAATACGCAAAGGAAGATAAAACACCATAGTTTTTTTAATTAAGGGCATTTTGGTCATTTAATTATTAAAATGAATTAAAAATAAAATTAAAAGCCAATTTTTGTCCATCTTCAAAACCTTGGCCGAATTTCACACGAGGAAGACATAGTTAGGGTTTTTAAAACTTCCAAGCTCGATTGTAAGTCCATTTTAGCCCCGTTTTTAATGTTCATTACATTTTTGGAGTCTCGGTAACTTAATTAAGCTTATTCTAGCAATAATTTAACCTAGGGTTTATATTTGGAAAAATACCCATAGGTAAAATGTGTTTATTTTGATATTTTATGATAGAATATGAAGCTTTAAATTGTGTTAAACAACTTTTGCTAAGCGATTTTACGTGAAAACGAGTAAAACGACAAAATTGGTAAAAATACCTAATGTTCATAAGTACATGTTAGAGTGAGAATTTGATGTTTCCATAGAAGGGAAAAATGATCAGCATGTCATAAAACATAAGAAAATAGGATGACATTTAATTTTCGAGCCTTGGGGAAAAAGTATAAATATGTAAAAGTTTAGGGGCAAAAATGTAATTTTTCCAAAGTTTGAGTGAAGGATTGTTTTAATAAATGTGAGTATTAAATAAGCTAAATTTTTTATTTTAGATCAAGAGAAACAAGATTCAAGTCGTGATCGAGGGAAAAATAAAGTTTACGAGGAATAGGCTCGATTTCTAACATTTTGTACCGAGGTAAGTTCATGTGTAAATGTGGTAACATAATTGTCATTTTAAGTAATTTAATTTTATTTATATGATATGATGATTATTATCATGAAATACTATGCTTTGTGGATTATTATTTAGTAATATGCAAATTATGTGAGCTACTTGATAAATATGAAATGCTATCAAGTATTAGTTCCGACATTCCATGGAAGACAGCAATGATGTGTGATTGAGGAAAATCCTGTTTGAAACTTGGGAATAGATTAGGATACAAGTGACATGTCACTAGGATATTTGAGTTTCGAGCTCATTGAGTTGAGTCCGAGTTCGTGAGACGTAACTAGGCATTCCAACTCGTTGAGTTGAGTCCGAGTTCACTTATGGATGAGAATGCATGAGCTCATTGAGTTGAGTCTGAGTTCGCTTATGGGCGGGTTACATGGTAGCTTGGTTACATAATTTCAGCACGCTATTGAGTTTGTCTAGCTGCGGGTATGACACTAATGTGCATGCAATCCGTGTATCCAAATTATATTCCGATGTGTTCAACAGGTCAATCTTAAGTGAATAAGGAGATACTTAAGACAAAGCTGACATGTTGGTAAGTGTGGTGAATGAGGAAATTTGGACAGGTATGCACTTAAAACCTTGGGTTGAGAACATGGTATGATGAAATCGTGGTAAGAGAGTAAATGCAAATGTAACATGAATGTCTTGGTGATATTTATACAAATGATGTTTTATGTTGGATTGCATAATTATGTTACTTGCTATTTACTTGTGAACTTACTAAGTATTTATGCTTACTCCCTCCTTTCCATTCTTTGTAGTTTTGACAGGCCAGCTTGGAAATGGGAACGGTCGGAGGCTCGCTCACACTGTCCGTGGACCAATTTGGTATAGTGGCTTGTATATTTTGAGTATAGCATGTATAGCATTATAATCATTTTGTGTATATGATCTTATGATATGGCTATTGGGTGGTAAGGAAATGTTTAGTAATGATTAGCCATTGGAATGGCTAATCAAGATCATATTTGGTGTTATGTATACTTAATGTGCTATCTAATCCTTGAAAATTCATATAAAGGTGAAATTTGCTATAAAACAATATCATACAACAGCAATAATGTGAGTTTGAAAAATCACTAAAAATAGTAGAGATAGAATTAGATAATAAATAAGATATGAAATTGAAACTTATTGAGTCTATATTCATATGGAAAAACAAAACAGGTAAATGAGTTGTATTTTATGATAAATTTGAGTTTTGATGGAATAGGGTCAGAGCAATTTCTGAATCCCTTGTTCTGAATTTAGAAATTCACTAAAAATTGTAAAAAAATAATTAGGAGTCATACTTTATATGTATAGATTATTTATTATGTCTACATTTAAGAGAAGGAAACGAAATAGTCATCTGAATTTCGTATAGAGAGAAAAGTGATTTGTAGTGAACAGAAGTCAGAGTAGTCGAACACCGAAATAGAGGAAAATTTAACTAATAAACTTTACTAATTGGCCCAGCCAAAAATTCTGGAAAAACATTAGTAAATAGATATATAAGTCTAGTTTCAGGGAAAATTTACAGATTTTAATTTCGAGTTTCGTAACCAGAGATATGATATTTTTTAGCGATTGTGACGCAGATGGGAAGTTTATTACAAAAGGTGAAATAAAATGTTTGAAATTGTTTAACTGGTAATTTAAGTATGTTAACGCCTTGTGCTTGAATCCGAAGATGGTCTTGGGTAAGAGGGTGTTACATTTGGTGGTATCAGAACTACGGTTTAGTCGGTTCTTAGACTAACGTGGCATATGTACGGGTTTTTCTATACATGTCATATATATATTGTGATAGTGTGACGACTCCTGACCTTTAAAATGATTTTTTTTATAGTGAATGGATCCTGATCCAGCTGTGGCTGATGATGTAGAGAGCAATGCGCTAGTTCCTACTGAAGAGGCGGTGCCGACTGAAAATCGACCTCCTACTCTTAGTCAAAGAAGAGGAGAAGGGGCTCAGGAAGCCTTTCTCCAGATGATGAATGCATGGTACATCGAGTTCGTTCGTACGAACCCGAATGCTCAACAACCTCCCTTATCTCCCCCAATTCCTCAACCTGTACCCCCGATGCCTCAAGGTATGGATCTGATGAAATTTCATAGAACCCCAGTTGACAGAATTCACAAGCAAGGGGCTGAAAAATTCAGGGCATATGTTGATCATGATGCTGAGAAAGTAGAATTTTGGCTTGAGAATTCTATTTGGGTATTTGATGAATTGTCTTGTACACCTGAAGAGTGTTTAAAGTGTGCTATATCCTTGTTGAGAGATTCAACCTATTATTGGTGGAAGACATTGATTTCAGTGGTACCGAAAGAGAAAGTGACTTGGGAGTTCTTTTAAGAAGAATTTTAGAAGAAATACATCAGTGAAACATTTGTTGAACAAAACCGTAAAGAGTTTCTCAAGTTGAAAGAAGGCAACATGACAGTTACTGAGTATGAAAGGGAGTTCATTCAATTGAGTAAGTATGCTAGAGAATGTATTCCTTCAGAGGCTAAAATGTGCAGACGATTTGAAGACGGACTCAATGAAGACATCAAAGTATTTGTGGGAATTCTTGAGTTGAAAGAATTAAAGTCGCAGTTGCAAGAGTTGACCGACAAAGGCTTTGTTAGACCGAGTTTTTCGCCTTAGGGGACTCCCGTATTATTTGTGAAAAAGAAGGATGGTTCTATGAGATTGTGTATAGACTATTAGCAGTTAAATAAGGTAACAATCAAGAACAAGTATCCATTGCCAAGAATTGACGATTTTTTTGATCAGCTGAAAGGAGCAACATGGTTTTCAAAGATTGACTTGAGGTCTGGATATTACCAGCTGCGAGTAAAAGAGTCAAATGTGCATAAAACTGCTTTTAGAACAAGGTACGGCCATTACGAATTTTTAGTTATGCCATTCGGTTTGACAAATGTTCCTACTTTGTTTATGGATTTAATGAATCGCATATTTCTGCCATCCTGGACAAGTTTGTTCTGGCATTTATTGATGATATCTTAATTTATTCGAAAGATGAGATAGAGCATGCTGAGCACTTGAGGATAGTTTTGCAAACTTTGAGAGACAAGCGGCTGTATGCCAAATTTAGTAAAAGTGAATTTTGGCTTCGAGAAGTTGGATTTTTGGGTCATATTGTTTCAGGTGATAGTATATGGGTTGATCCCAGTAAAATTTAAGCTATTGATGATTAGAAACCACCGAAGAATGTAACTGAGGTTAGAAGTTTCTTAGGTCTAGCTGGTTATTATCGACGGTTTGTAAATGGATTTTCTATAATTGCTACTCCTATGACCAGACTACTCCAAAAGGATGTTAAATTTAAGTGGACGAAAGAATGTCAACAGAGATTTGAGAAATTGAAAAAGTTACTGACTGAGGCACCAGTATTAGTACAACCCGAGTCAGGTAAAGAATCTGTGGTGTATAGTGATGCTCCTCTAAATGGCTTAGGATGTGTACTTATGCAAGAGGGAAAAGTTGTGGCTTATGCTTCGAGGTAGTTGAAGCCTTACGAAAGGAATTATCTGACTCATGATTTGGAACTGGCTGCTATATCGTTTGCTTTGAAGATTTGGCAACATTATTTGTATGGTGAAAAGTGCCAGGTATATACCGGCCACAAAAGTCTCAAGTACTTGATGTCACACAAAGACCTGAATTTGTGACAGCGGAGATGGTTAGAATTATTGAAAGATTACGAGCTTGTGATTGACTACCATCCGAAGAAAGCGAATGTGGTTGCCGATGCTTTGAGTAGAAAGTCATTGTTTGTTTTGAAATCTATGAATACTCAGTTGACAGTGTCTGGCGATGGTTCAATTCTAGCAAAGTTGAGAACAAGACCTATGTTTTTACAAGAGATTTGTGAAGCTCAAAAAAGTGACAAAGATTTGCAAGCCAAGAGGATGCAATGTGAGGCTGATACAGGATCAGATTTCAAAATCGATTCTGATGGTTGCTTGATGTTTAAAGATCAGATTTGTGTACCGAAAAATGATGAATTGATTCAAAAGATCTTGCATGAAGCACATAGTGGTTGTTTGTCAATTCACCCGGGCAGTACAAAAATGTATAATGACTTGGAGAAAATGTATTGGTGGAACGGAATGAAAAGAGATATCTCCAAGTTCGTATCGAAATGCTTAATTTGTCAATAAGTGAAAGCTGAACCCCAAGTGCCTTCAGGACTACTTTAGCCTATCATGGTTCCTGAGTGGAAGTGGGATCGAATTACTATGGATTTTGTATCAGGGTTGCCGTTAAGTCCAAGGAAAAAAGATGCCATCTGGGTAATAGTCGACAGATTGACTAAATCGGCTCATTTTATTCCGGTACGTACTGATTATTCACTTAATAAGTTGACTGAATTGTATATCAGTGAGATTGTTAGACTTCACGGAGTACCTTTGTCGATCATTTTGGATAGAGATACGAGACTTACATCGTGGTTTTGGCAAAAGTTGCAAGAGGCATTGGGTACGAAGTTAAATTTCAGCACTCCCTTCCATCCAGAGACTGATGGACAATCAGAGAGAGTAATTCAGATTATTGAAGACATGCTCAGATGTTGTGTATTGGACTTTCAAGGTAGTTGGGAAAGATACTTACCGTTGGTAGAATTTGCCTACAATAATAGTTATCAGACGAGTTTGAAGATGGCACCTTATGAAGCATTGTACGGTCGTAAGTATCGGACGCCATTGTATTGGACTGAACTCAAAGAAAATCAGATTTACAGAGTTGATCTAACTAAAGAAACTGAAGAAAAAGAGAAAGTGATTCAAGATTGTTGGAAACCTGCTTCAGTTAGACAGAAACCCTACGCGGATTTGAAACGAAAAGAAATCGAGTTTCAAGTTGGTGATAAGGTATTTTTAAAAGTGTCTCCATGGAAGAAAGTTCTTAGATTTGGTCGGAAAGGAAAGTTGAGTCTGCGTTTTTTCTGATCGTATGAGATAATTGAAAGAATTGGACAGGTAGCATATCAGTTAGCATTACCACCTGAATTAGAGAAGATCCATGATGTGTTTCACGTATCTATGTTACGCTGGTATTGTTCGAATCCTTCACATGTAATTTCACCGACGGAAATTGAGCTACAACCTGATATGACTTACAATGAAGAACCGATTAAGATTTTTGCTCAGGAGGTCAAGCAACTAAGAAATAAAAGTATCGCTCTCGTGGAAGTATTGTGGCAAAAGCACAGGGTAGAAGAGGCTGCATGGGAGCCTGAGGAAACTATGATAAATCAATACCCATACCTGTTTACCGGTAAGATTTTCGGGGACGAAAATCCCTAAAGGGGGGAGAGTTGTAATATCCCGAATTAGGTCCTAATCGGAATAGTGGTTTCAGGACCACAAATTCGAGATAGAAATAATTATTTTATTATCATTTTAAGGTTTATGGCATGATTTCATGATTGTGTGAAAATTTCGTTTAGAAATTTTATCGATAGAGGGTCCGTTTGATATTTAGGACTAAATTGCAAAAGTTGTAAAATGTGTGTTCTAGTTCATAAAGGTACTAATTACTTCTGAGTAATGGGTTTTTAAAGTGGAGGTCCTTAGATAGTAATTAGACCATTATACTAGTTTGGACAAAAACACCTAAAAGAAGATAAAACACCATAGTTTTTAATTAGGGCATTTTGGTCATTTAGTTATTAAAATAAATTAAAAATAAAATTAAAAGCCAATTTTTGTCCATCTTCAACCCCTTGGCCGAATTTCACATGAGGAAGACATAGCTAGGGTTTTTCAAGCTTTCAAGCTCGATTGTAAGTCCATTTTAGCCTCATTTTTAATGTTCTTTACGTTTTTAGAGTCCTGGTAACTTGATTAAGCTTATTCTAGCAATAATTTAACCTAGGGTTTATATTTTGAAAAATACCCACAGGTGAAATGTGTTTATTTTGATGTTTTATGGTAGAATATGAAGCTTGAAATTGTGTTAAACAACTTTTGCTAAGCGATTTTACGTGAAAACGAGTAAAACGACATAATCGATAAAAATACCTAATGTTCATAAGTACATGTTAGAGTGAGAATTTGATGTTGCCATAGAAGAGAAAAATGATCAGCATGTCATAAAACATAATAAAATAGGATGAATTTTAATATCTGAGCCTTGGGGCAAAAGTGTAAATATGTAAAATTTTAGGGGCAAAAATGTAATTTTGCTAAAGTTTGAGTCAAGGACTGTTTTAATAAATGTGAGTATTAAATAAGCTAATTTTGTTATTTTAAATCAAGAGAAACAAGATCCGAGTCGTGATCGAGGGAAAAATAAAGTTTACGAGGAATAGTCTCGATTTCTAACATTTTGTACCGAGGTAAGTTCCTGTGTAAATGTGGTAACATAATTTTCATTTTAAGTAATTTAATGTTATTTATATGATATGAGGATTATTATCATGAAATATTATGCTTTGTGGATTATTATTTAGTAATATGTAAATTATGTGAGTTACTTGATAAATATGAAATGCTATCAAGTATCAGTTTCGACATTCCGTGGAAGACAGCAAAGATGTGTGATTGAGGAAAATCCCGTTTGAACCTTGGGAATAGATTAGGATACAAGTGACATGTCACTAGGATATTTTAGTTCTGAGCTCGTTGAGTTAAGTCCGAGTTCAAGAGATGTAACTAGGCATCCGAAGTCGTTGAGTTGAGTCCGAGTTCACTTATGGATGCGAATGCCCGAGCTAGTTGAGCTGAGTCTAATTTCACTAATGGGCAGGTTACATGGTAGCTTGGTTGCATAATTTTTGCAGGCTATTGAGTTTGTCTAGCTGCGGATATGGCACTTATGTGCATGCAATCTGTGTATCCAAATTATATTCCGATGTGTTCAACAGGTGAATCTTAAGTGAATAAGGAGAATACTTAAGACGAAGGTGACCTGCTGGTAAGTGTGGTGAATAAGGAAATTTAGTCAGGTATAAGCTTAAAACCTCGGGTTGAGAACTTGGTATGATGAAATCGTGGTAAGATAGTAAATGCAAATGTAACATGAATGTCTTGGTGATATTTATACAAATGATGTTTTATGTTGCATTGCATGATTATGTTAGTAGCTATTTACATGTGAACTTACTAAGTATTTGTGCTTACTCTCTCCTTTCCATTCTTTGTAGTTTTGACAAGCCAGCTTGGAAATTGGGAATGGTCGGAGGCTCGCTCACACTATCCGTGGACCATTTTGGTATAGTGGCTTGTATATTTTGAGTATGGCATGTATAGCATTATAATCATTTTGTGTATATGATCTTATGATATGGCTATTGGGTGGTAAGGAAATTTTTGGTGATGATTAGCCATTGGAATAGCTAATCAAGATCATATTTGGTGGTATGTATACTTAATGTGCTATCTAATCCTTGAAAATTCATAAAAAGGTGAAATTTGCTATAAAACAATATCATACAGCAGCAATAATGTGAGTTTAAAAAATCACTAAAAATAGTAGAGATAGAATTAGATACTGAATAAGATATGAAATTGAAACTTATTGAGTCTACTTTCATATGGAAGAAAAAAATATGTAAACAAGTTGTATTTTATGAGAAATTTGAGTTTTGGTGGAATAGGGTTAGAGCAATTTCTTAATCCCCTATTTTGGCTTTAGAAATTCACTAAAAATTGTAAAAAAAATAATTAGGAGTCATACTTTATATGTATAGATTATTTGTTAAGTCTACGTTTAAGAGAAACAAACGAAATAGTCATCTGAATTCTGTACAGAGAGAAAAGTGATTTGTAGTGAACAGAGGTCAGAGTAGTCGAACACTTAAATAGAGGAAAATTTAACTAATAAAATTTACTAATTGGCCAAACCAAAAATTTTGGAAAAACATTAGTAAATAGATATATGAGTCTAGTTTCAGGGAAAATTTACAGATTTTAATTTTAAGTTTCGTAACCAAAGATATGATTTTTTTAGCGACTGTGACGTAGATGGGCAGTTTATTATGAAAGGTGAAATAAATTGTTTGAAATTGTTTAAGTGGTAATTTAAGTATGTTAACGCCTCGTGCTAGACTCTGGAGATGTTCTCGGGTAAGGGGGTGTTACATTTGGTGGTATCAGAGCTACGGTTTAGTCGGTTGTTAGACTAACGTGGCGTATGTACGGGTTTTTCTATACATGCCATATATATATTGTGATAGTGTGACGACTCCTGACCTTTAAAATGATTTTTTTATAGTAAATGGATCCCGATCCAGCTGTGGCCAATGATGTAGAGAGCAATGCGCCAGCTCCTACTGGGGGGGCAGTGCCGACTGAAAATCGACCTCTTACTGTTAGTCAAAGAAGAGGAGAAGGGACTCGGGAAGCCTTTCTCTAGATGATGAATACATGGTACACCGAGTTAGTTCGTATGAACCCGAATGCTCAACAACCTCCCTTATCTCCCCCAATTCCTTAACCTATACCCCTGATGCCTCAAAGGTATGGATCTGATGAAATTTCATAGAACCCCAGTTGGCAGAATTCACAAGTAAGGGGCTGAAGAATTCAGGGAAAATGTTGATGATGATGCTGAGAAAGTAGAATTTTGGCTTGAGAATTCTATTCGGGTATTTGATGAATTGTCTTGTACATCTGAAGAGTGTTTAAAGTGTGCTACATCCTTGTTGAGAGATTCAACCTATTATTGGTGGAAGACATTGATTTCAGTGGTGCCGAAAGAGAAAATGACTTAAGAGTTCTTTTAAGAAGAATTTCAGAAGAAATACATCAGTGAAAGATTTGTTGAACAGAACTGTAAAGAGTTTCTCGAGTTGAAAGAAGGCAACATGACAGTTACTGGGTATGAAAGGGAGTTCGTTCGGTTGAGTAAGTATACTAGAGAATGTATTCCTTCAGAGGCTAAAATGTGCAGACGATTCGAAGACGGACTCAATGAAGACATCAAAGTATTTGTGGGAATTCTTGAGTTGAAAGAATTAAAGTCGCAGTTGCAAGAGTTGACTGACAAAGGCTTTGTGAGATCGAGTTTTTCACCTTGTGGTGCTCCTGTATTATTTGTGAAAATGAAGGATGGTTCTATGAGATTGTGTGTAGACTATTAGCAGTTAAATAAGGTAACAATCAAGAACAAGTATCCATTGCCGAGAATTGACGATTTGTTTGATCAGCTGAAAGGACCAACGTGGTTTTCAAAGATTGACTTGAGGTTTTGATATTACCAGCTGCGAGTAAAAGAGCCAAATGTGCATAAAACTGCTTTTAGAAAAGGTACAACCATTATGAATTTTTAGTTATGCCATTCGGTTTGACAAATGCTCCTGCTGTGTTTATAGGTTTAATGAATCGCATATTTCGGCCATAGTGGACAAGTTTGTTGTGGCATTTATTAATGATAATGTATTTTATTCGAAAGATGAGATAGAGCATGCTGAACACTTGAGGATAGTTTTGCAAACTTTGAGAGATAAGTAGTTGTATGCCAAATTTAGTAAGAGTGAATTTTGGCTTCGAGAAGTTAGATTTTTGGGTCATATTGTTTCAGGTGATGGTATACGGGTTGATCCGAGTAAAATTTCAGCTATTGTTGATTAGAAACCACCGAAGAATGTAACTGAAGTTAGAAGTTTCTTAGGTCTATCTGGTTATTATCGACGGTTTGTAAATGGACTTTCTATAATTGCCACTCTTATGACCAGACTACTCCAAAAGGATGTTAAATTTGAGTGGACGGAAGAATGTCAACAGAGCTTTAAGAAATTGAAAAAGTTACTGACTGAGGCACCAATGTTAGTACAACCCGAGTCAGGTAAAGAATTTGTGGTGTATAGTGATGCTTCTCTAAATGGCTTGGGATGTGTACTTATGCAAGAGGGAAAAGTGGTGGCTTATGCTTCAAGGCAGTTGAAGCCTCACGAAAGGAATTATCCTACTCATGATTTGGAACTGGCTGCTATAGTGTTTGCTTTGAAGATTTGGCGACATTATTTGTATGGTGAAAAGTGCCGGGTATATACCAACGACAAAAGTCTCAAGTACTTGATGTCACAAAAAAGACTTGAATTTGAGACAGCGGAGATGGTTAGAATTATTGAAAGATTACGAGCTTGTGATTGACTACCATCCGGGGAAAGCGAATGTGGTTGTCGATGCTTTGAGTAGAAAGTCATTGTTTGTTTTGAGAGCTATGAATACTCAGTTGATAGTGCCTGATGATGGTTCGATTCTAGCAGAGTTGAGAACAAGACCGATGTTTTTACAAGAGATCTGTAAAGCTCAGAAAAGTGACAAAGATTTGCAAGCCAAGAGGAAGCAATGTGAAGCTGATACAGGATCAGATTTCAAAATCGGTTCTGATGGTTGCTTAATGTTTAAAGATCGGATTTGTGTACCAAAAAATGATGAGTTGATTCAAAAGATCTTGTATGAAGCACATAGTGGTTGTTTGTCAATTCACCCGGGCAATACAAAAACGTATAATGACTTGAAGAAAATGTATTCGTGAAACGGCATGAAAAGAGATATCTCCGAGTTCGTATCGAAATGCTTAATTTGTCAACAAGTGAAAGCTGAACACCAAGTGCCTTTAGGACTACTTTAGCCTATCATGGTTTCTGAGTGGAAGTGGGATCGAATTACTATGGATTTTGTATCAGGGTTGCCGTTAACTCCAAGGAAGAAAGATGCCATCTGGGTAATAGCCGACAGATTGACTAAATCGGCTCATTTTGTTCCGGTACGTACTGATTATTGACTTAATAAGTTGATTGAATTGTATATCAGTGAGATTGTTAGACTTCACGGAGTACCTTTGTCGATCATTTCGAATAGAGATCTGAGATTTACATCGCAGTTTTGGCAAAAGTTGCAAGAGGCATTAGGTACGAAGTTAAATTTCAACACTGCCTTCCATCTACAGACTGATGGACAATCAGAGAGAGTAATTCAGATTCTTGAAGACATGCTCAGATGTTGTGTATTGGAATTTCAAGGTAGTTGGGAAAGATACTTACCGTTGGTCGAATTTGCCTACAATAATAGTCATCAGACGAGTTTGAAGATGGCACCTTATGAAGCATTTTACGGTCGTAAGTGTTGGACGCCATTGTATTGGACTGAACTCAAAGAAAATCAGATTTACAGAGTTGATCTAATTAAAGAAACTGATGAAAAAGTGAACGTGATTCGAGATTGTTTGAAAGCTGCTTCAGATAGACAGAAATCCTACGCAGATTTGAAACGAAAAGAAATCAAGTTTCAAGTCAGTGATAAGGTACTTTTAAAAGTGTCTCTATGGAAGAAAGTTATTAGATTTGGTCGGAAAGGCAAGTTGAGTCCGCGTTTTATCGGACCGTATGAGATAATTGAAAGAGTTGGACAGGTAGCATATCAGTTAGCATTACCACCTGAATTAGAGAAGATTCATGATGTGTTCCACGTATCTATGTTACGCCGGTATTTTTTGGATCCTTCACATGTAATTTCACTGACGGAAATTGAGCTACTACTGGATATGACTTACAATGAAGAACCGATTAAGATTTTAGCTCGAGAGGTCAAGCAACTAAGAAATAAAAGTATCGCTCTCGTGAAAGTATTGTGGCAAAAGCACAGGGTAGAAGAGGCTACATTGGAGCCCGAGGAAACTATAAGGAATCAATACCCACAACTGTTTATGGTAAGATTTTCGGGGACGAAAATCCCTAAAGGGGGGAGAGTTGTAATATCCCGAATTAGGGCTTAATCAGAATAGTGGTTTCGGGACCATAAATCTGAGATAGAAATAATTATTTTATTATCATTTTAAGGTCTATGGCATGATTTCATGATTATGTGAAAATTTCGTTTAGAAATTTTATCGATAGAGGGTCTAATTTGATATTTAGGACTAAATTGCAAAAGTTGTAAAATGTGTGTTCTAGTTCACAAAGGTACTAATTACTTCTGAGTAATGGGTTTTTAAAGTGGAGGTCCTTGGATAGTAATTAGACCATTTTACTAGTTTGGGCAAAAAGACCTAAAGGAAGATAAAACACCATAGTTTTTAATTAGGACATTTTGGTCATTTAGTTATTAAAATAAATTAAAAACAAATTAAAAGCCAGTTTTTGTCCATCTTCAACCCTTGGTCGAATTTCACATGAGGAAGATATAGCTAGGGTTTTTCAAGCTTCCAAGCTCGATTGTAAGTCCATTTTAGCCCTGTTTTTAATGTTCTTTATGTTTTTGGAGTCTCTGTAACTTGATTAAGCTTATTCTAGCAATAATTTAACCTAGGGTTTATATTTGGAAAAATACCCATAGGTGAAATGTGTTTATTTTGATATTTTATGGTAGAATATGAAGCTTGAAATTGTGTTAAACAACTTTTTCTAAGCGATTTTACGTGAAAACGAGAAAAACGATATAATCGGTAAAAATACCTAATGTTCATAAGTACATGTTAGAGTGAGAACTTGATGTTGCCATAGAAGGGAAAAATGATCAGCATGTCATAAAAAATAAGAAAATAAGATGAAGTTTAATTTCCGAGCCTTGGGGAAAAAGTGTAAATATGTAAAAATTTAGGGGCAAAAATGCAATTTTTTCGAAGTTTGAGTCACGGACTGTTTTAATAAATGTGAGTATTAAATAAGCTAAATTTGTTATTTTAGATCAAGAGAAACAAGATTTGAGTCGTGATCATGGGAAAATTAAAGTTTACGAGGAATAGGCTCGATTTCTAACATTTTGTACCGAGGTAAGTTCATGTGTAAATGTGGTAACATAATTTTCATTTTAAGTAATTTAATGTTATTTATATGATATGATGATTATTATCATGAAGTATTATGCTTTGTGGATTATTATTTAGTAATATGCAAATTATGTGAGTTATTTGATAAATATGAAATGCTATCAAGTATCAGTTCCGACATTCCGTGGAAGACAGCAAAGATGTGTGACTGAGAAAAATCCCGTTTGAACCTTGGGAATAGATTAGGATACAAGTGACATGTCACTAGGATATTTGAGTTCCGAGCTCGTTGAGTTAAGTCTGAGTTTGAGAGATGTAACTAGGCATCCGAACTCGTTGAGTTGAGTCCGAGTTCACTTATGGATGCGAAAGCCCGAGCTCGTTGAGTTGAGTTCGATTTCGCTAATGGGCGGGTTACATGGTAGCTTGGTTTGTAACACCCTTAACCCGTATCTGTCGCCAGAATAGAGATTCCGAGTATTACCAAAATTTACAGATCATTTAAAAAAAATTTCGCTTCACATAACATTGATACCTGAAATCAATCAAATTTAATCATAGTGTCCCTTATGTGAGCCTTCGAGGCCCAGAATATAGATATCGAGACTTAACAGAGAACTTAGAAAATTTTTCGAAAATATTTAAAATTTTTCAACAGTGCAAGGGGTCACAGGCTGTATGGTCGGGTTACATGGTAGCTTGATTTTTACAATATTCATGAAGTTATCATCAATTCATATGAAATAACACATCATGAAATTCATAAAATTAACAAATGGCCACTAAAATTTAGTTATACAAACTCACAAGTACGATTTTTGTATTATAACGATAATCATAATTTCATAATAAATATTCCAAATAAAACATTATATCATTTCTAATTCAACATTTATCAATTATAATCGGGCATGTGGTCAATTTATACACAATTCATTCATATATATATGTATATTTTCCTCCTCCTCCTCTCCATCCACATCCTTAGTATAAACAACACACTTGTAGGTAACATTATCCATAATTTTCACTATCTACTTATGTGACTATTCAAGCTGTCCATTTGTGTCATAGTCACTAAATTATTTTTATCATGAGCTATAGAACTCAAAATTAAGATCCAAAAATTTTCTCAAAAACTATACTAATATTTATTCTTACTATAAAAATTTCATAATTTTTGATTGAGCCAATTAATACAGTTTATTCATTGAAGTCTCCCCTGTTCTGCTATCTGACAGTTCCGACCCTTCTTCACTAAAAATTAATTATCTTCTCATACAGGATTCAGATGATGTCCTTGTTTGTTTATCTTGAAAATAGACTCATTCAGGATTATAAAAATATAAATTTAAGCCCATAATTATTTTTATCCAATTTTTTATGATTTTCAAAATTCATAACAGGGGAACCCAAAATCATTCTGACCTTGTCTCACAAAAGTTATTGTATCTCATGATTTACAATTCCATTGCTTACATAATTTCTTTTATAAGAAACTAGGCTCAATAATATTTAATTTCATATTTTATTCATCCTCTAATTCGATTTCTAAAATTTTTCGTGATTTTTCAAAGCTAAACTACTGCTGCTGCCCAAAACAGTTTTATTGCAAAATGTTGATTTCCATTTTGCTCCAAATTTCACAATTCATACAATTCAGTCTTTGCTCAATTAACCCCTCAATTAAGATAATTTTCTCAATTAATACTTTTTCTAGACATTATAAGTTATTTCATAACTATTGAAATTCAAAATTTCCACATAAAACTCTAACTTCAAACTCTTTTACAATTAGGTCTCAAACATTCACTTTGTATTCAATTCTTTCAATAAAATCAGAATATAAACAATTTAAAGCTCTAATTCCATGCCAAATCATCATATACTTCCAGCACTCATCCATAACAACTTCAAAAATTAGCCATGGAATCAAAAACTAATGAAATAGTAAGTTGGACCCAATTGTAAAGGTCCAAAAACATAAAAATTTCAAGGAGAAAGCAAGAATTAAACTTACATGAAGCTAGAGTATGAAAATCAGCTTGAACCCACCTCCATGGCTATTTTTCAGCTAATGAATATAAAGAGAAATGAAGAGAATTCTAGATATTCCAATTTAGTCTCATTTTTATTTAGCCCATTTTGGCAATTTTCCAATTTTGCCCTTATTTCAACCATTTCCTAATTTTTCTTAGCTATTGCTGCCCAAAATATCTCCTTTGGGCTTATTTTCACTTTAGGTCCTTCCTCATTTGACAATTGAGCTATTTAATCCTTTTGGCAACTTTTACACCTTTTTCAATTTAGTCCTTTTTATTTAATTAACCACCCAAACGTCAAAATTTTCCGACTAAATTTTATTACTACCTCACCAACACTCCATAAATATTTCTAAAAATATTTATGGCTCGATTTATGAAGTCGGGGTCTCGATACCTCATTCTCGACCCAATTTACCTAATTAATTCTTTTAAATCACCAAATTCACTAATTCAAAAATGCTTTTATATTAACATTTGACTCATAGGTATTAATTTATTAAATTTTCAACTCACTCGTCGGATTTAGTGATCTTAAATCTCTATTCCCGATACCACTGAAAATTAGACTGTTACATGGTTACATAATTTTCGCAGGCTATTGAGTTTGTCTAGCTGCGGATATGGCACTTATGTGCATGCAATCCGCGTATCCAAATTATATTCCGATGTGTTCAACGGGTGAATCTTAAGTGAATAAGGAGAATACTTAAGACGAAGGTGACATGTTGGTAAGTGTGGTGAATGAGAAAATTTGCACAGGTATGTGCTTAAACCCTCGGGTTGAGAACTTGGTATGATGAAATCATGGTAAGATAGTAAATGCAAATGTAACATGAATGTCTTGGTGATATTTATACAAATGATGTTTTATGTTGGATTTCATGATTATGTTACTTGCTATTTACTGTGAACTTACTAAGCATTAATCCTACTCCCTTCTTTCCATTCTTTGTAGTTTTGACAAGCCAGCTTGGAAATTAGGAACGGTCGGAGGCTCGCTCACACTATCCGTGGACCATTTTGCTATAGTGGCTTGTATATTTTGAGTATGACATGTATAGCATTATAATCATTTTGTGTATATGATCTTATGATATGGATATTGGGTGGTAAGGAAATGTTTGGTAATGATTAGCCATTGGAATGGCTAATCAAGATCATATTTGGTGTTATGTATACTTAATGTGCTATCTAATCCATGGAAATTCATAAAAAGGTGAAATTTGCTATAAAACAATATCATACAATAGCAATGATGTGAGTTTGAAAAATCACTAAAAATGGTAGAGACAGAATTAAACAATTAATAAAAATAAATTGAAGTTTATTGAGTCTATTTTCATATGGAATAAAGAAAACAGGTAAATGAGTTGTATTTTATGAGAAATTTGAGTTTTGGTGAAATAGGGTCAGAAGGATTTTTGAATCCCCTGTTCTCACCTTAGAAATTCACTAAAAATTGTAAAAAAATAATTAGGAGTCATACTTTATATGTATAGATTCCTTATTGAGTCTACTTTTAATAGTCATCTGAATTCTGTACAGAGAGAAAATTGATTCATAGTGAACAGAGGTCAGAGCAGTCGAACACTGAAACAGGGGAAACTTTAACTAATAAACTGTACTAATTGGCCTGACCAAAAGTTCTGGAAAAACATTAGTAAATAGATATATGAGTCTAGTTTCAGGTAAAATTTACGGATTTTAATTTCGAGTTTCGTAACTCGAGATATGATTTTTTTAGCGACTGTGACACAGATGGGCAGTTTATTACGAAAGGTGAAATAAATTGTTTGAAATTGTTTAAATGATAATTTAAGTCTGTTAATGCCTCGTGCTCGACTCCGACGATTGTCTCGGGTAAGGGGGTATTACAATCATAAAGAGAAAAAGTACTAGTGATCACATCGGGAGAAGATGCGTCCTCACGCGCACATAGGGCATAGGCCCTAGCCAGAGCTCTAGCTTCAGGTCTCACCGTTGTATCCCTCACTACACTTTTGCAACTAGCCATATTACCGATATTTCTCGAAGGTCTCCCTTTTGTAGCAGTACTACTCGGCCTTGTACTCTGAAATTTTTTTTTCTCGATAATCTCGGGGCAGTCCTTGATATAGTGGTCCTGAGAACCACATTTGAAACAGATCTGTTGTTCATCCTACACACACCAAGATGACGTCTACCACAATGTTGGTACTCGGGTTTTGAAGGTCTACCGTTATCCACACTAGCCATAGATGTAGCCTAAGATTTAAAACCTGAATTTTGCTTCCTACGATTTCCATGCGAATGCCCGACCGTAACATGAGAACGAGAATACATATCTCTAGATTTCTTAGACTGAGAGGGGAGTGACTTGCTCATTGGCCTTTTTCTTATATCTTTAGCCTCAGCCTCGGCTTTTCTCTTTTCCTTGGTCAGTTACACATTTTTGCTTCGGAGGATACACACTCCCGAGTATATTTGCTGTGCCAGACAAACTCTCTTTCATACTCGATCACGAACATGCAGCCTTGTTTCATTTCTTAAAATTCCTTATGCTTCTGATCAATGAATCGTTCACTGATGTACTTCTTTAAGAATTCTTCTTGGAAGAATTCCCATGTGACCTTCTCTTGAGGTGCCACGGATACTATTGTCTTCCACTAGTGACATGCCGTGTCTCTCAACAAAGAAATAGCACACATCAAACATTTTTCGGGTGTGCATGATATTTCATCAAATACCCTTATCGAATTCTCCAGCCAAAATTATGCTCTCTCGGCATCATCCTTGGCATTTGCTCTGAACTTTTCCGCCCCTTATTTTCGGATCTTATCAACAGGGGTTCTATGAAATCTCATAAAGTCCATACCTTATGGCACTAAGGGTACGGGTTGAGGATTTTGAAGGGGTGGAGGGGGTTGAGCGTTCGGGTTCGTTCGAACGAACTCCATAGCATTCATCATGTGGAGAAAGGCTTCCCTAGCCTTTTCTCCTCCTCCCTGACCCACGGCCACGGGTCACACACGCCCGTATGGCTTGGGATACGCCTGTGAAACTCTCTTTTTATGACGTCATCAACACAATTAGGTTCACACCACCAAGTCAGACGCCCGTGTTCTTAGGCCATGTAGCGAATTAAATTCCAAAAATTAAGTACAGACTTCACACGACCTGGGCACATGCCCATGTCCTGAGGCCGTGTCATTCACATGGCTGAGACACACGGCCATGTCTCTGCCCGTATGTTTACTACTGGGCAGTCTGTTTTGCCTAATTAGGGTGCAAGGGACATACGGCCGGATCACATGTCCATGGGGCAGACCGTGTGTCACACGGCCTAGACACATGCTCGTGTGTCTACCTGTGTGGACAACTGTAAGGCTATCTTCCAAGCCATTTGCCACCCTTAAATGCTCACTCACTTATACATTTTTGATGGCATATAACATAGCATATTTAGTCACTCAAATACTCACAATCATGATTAATCCATGACTTGTAATGTCAACATATCACATGCTCAAACCATCATGCTTTCATATGGCAATTCACACCAATTTCATATTTATTCATCCTTATAAACCTACCTTCAATCTACTCGATTATACCATGAACATGGTCATACCTATTAGTCCCAATTCATTCATTAAGCATATGTGCCATTCGTCACATCCATTACCAACAAGCAACCACCAACCATATTACAAAGCATAAAAACATTGCATGCATGCATAAATAATTAGGGTTACAACCCGAGAAGCAAATATAAGCCCCATCTCATGGCCTTATACAAAATGAATCATAATATCATCATAAGCAAACTCATTTGGCTAATCAATATGACACATAACGAAATAACCAAGTCCCCTATACATGCCGTACTCAAAATGTTGAGACTAACTATACCCAAATGTCCAATTGATAGTGTGATCGAGTCTCCGACGTCCTTCGATCCTCGAGCTAGCTTGGCGACACTATAAAAGATGGAAAGGAAGGGGGTAAGCAGTAAAGCTTAGTAAGTCCATATACAAATAACATGCTATCTAAACAAGTATTTAACATACATTTAACATATTTAACACAATGAACATAATTTATATTTCATCAAATCACTTAAACTTACTCATCACATAAACAACTTTGTCATAAGTTCATCACATACCAAGGCATTACTCATGAGTTCAATATACATACCTATATCAACTCATAACATAATCTCTTACTCATTCTTCTCATTGACTTACCCTTTAGGTATTCTGTCAAGTTACTCGATAATTTACCCCTTCAACACTCGGAATACTATTGGATACACAGAAAGCTCGCACATAAGTGCCACATATGTAGCTAAAGCTACCTCATATCACATAATACATAAAAGCTCATTCTCAAGCTACTCACGAGTCTGCTCACACAAGCTGTCGGTCAGGACGTAGCTACACGGGCTGCTTACACAAGCTATTAAGTATCCGCAACACATGCCGGACTACCCAGCCACCACTAGGACGTACAAGACCAGCACCCGAAACCACATAAACATATATCACATGTCTCACGAACTCATAAATCACATGATTCCTAGTGACATGTCACTTGTATCCTAAAATATTCCTAAGGTTCAAACAGGATTTTTCGATATCACTTTTATGTCAAGCTTGCGCGTAATGTCGATCTCAATGTCAATAATACCCATCACTTACTCATGGAGCAATCAAAGCATAACTTATAATAGCATTAAAGAATTTGGATTCACATAATACTCAAGCATTGAAAATATAACATTACATGAATTATTTGTATATGAACTTTACCTCGATGCAAAATGATGAAAACGAACTTATTCTTCGTAAACCTTATTTTTCCCCCGATCAAGACCCGAATCCCATTTTTCTTGATCTATAATGCCAAATTTAAATTGTTTAATATAGACATTGTTCGAATAGACCTATAGCACATACTTTGGTAAAATCACCTTTTTACCCCTAACTCTTCACTTATTTACAAATTGGTCCTTAGGCTCATAAAACGAAATACATGCATTTTCTTTGTTACCCAAGCCTAGCTGATTCACATTCCTACTCCTATTAGCCCACATTTTTCTTTATTTCACATATTTACTATCCATTTTACAACTTTTACAAATAGGTCATTTTTAGGTGTTTTCATGCAAAATCACTTCGTAAAAGATGTTTATCACACATCAAACTTTCATATTCTCTCATTAAACATCAAAATACATGCATGTTACACATGGGTAAGTTTTTGCACATGAACCTTAGCTCAAAATAATTGTAGAAATGGATAGATCATGCTTCAAGGATCTCAAAAATGTAAATTAAAAACGGGGCTAGGGTGTACTTACTATCAAGTTTGAAAAGTTGAAAAACCCTAGTTATGGAACCCTTAGGAATTTTGGCTATGACATGGAGAAGGTGAGGAAAATTTGCTTGATTTTCCCTTTTTATTCTTTTAATTACTAAATGACCAAAATGCCCCTAAGGCTTTTCAAAATTTTCCTATTCATGCCCATTTTTGTCCAAAATTTTAGAACTTGGTCAAATTACTGTTTAAGGACCTCTAAATAATAATCCATAGTGATTTCATGCTTAAAGCTTCTAGAAATCAAGTTTTGAAACTTATTCAATTTAGTCTCTAACTTCAAATTGGACACTTTAAGCATAAAATTTCTTAATGAAAATTTCACACAAACATGCGTTCATATCATGGATCATCAAATAATCATCAAATAATTATCTCTACTTCGAATTTATGGTATTAAAACCACTATTCCGACTAGACCCTAATTTGGGATGGTACAAGTATACCTTTCAGTTTTTGCATGGTCTAGCATACGGCCTGGCACACAGGCATGTAAGGCCATTTTGAAGGGTACACAGGCTAGTCACACGGGCATGTGGTTGGTCGTGTGGCCTAACTCAAGGAGTTACATGGGGTAGGACACGGGCTGGGACATGGCCATGTGATCCATTTCGAATATCCACACGGCTTGTGACACTAGTGTGTCTTTGGTCGTGTGAGACAGACAGCCAGGCCACACGGGTGTGTATCCCCTGTATTTTGAAAATTTTCTATGTTTTCCAAAAATTTCCCTGAGTTTTTAGTTTAATCCCGAACCGTTTCTAATGCTTATTTTAGGCCTCAAGGGCTTGTATTAGGGACTGTATGATTGTATTTGACTGATATTTGTTTTGATATGAAAATCTTATGGTTGTTTAATTGATAAGTCTGGTAATGCTCTGAAACCCTATTTCGGTGACAGATACGGGTTAGGGGTGTTACAAGAAAGATACTGAGGTTGGAAATATTCTAATATTTAAAGATTTTGATTTGACTATGTGAATGTCACGTCTTGAGATTTATTTGGGCTCTACATGTAAATTTTATATGTTGAGATTTATGCATGGATCAACATATTAATTAATTTTGATTATGTATGCAAATGTCACGTGTCAAGATTTACACTTAGATTAATCCATAAAATGATTTTAATTGTGTTTGAAAATATCACGTGTTGAAAATTATAGTGATTGCGTATATAAATATCACATGTCTAGGTTTATTTTGACTCTCTATGTAAATGTTAAGATTCGAGATTGATGCAAAATTTAATACATAAATCGGTTTTGATTCTGTATATAAATGTCATCTGTCAGGATTTTTTTTTGATTGTATATGTAAATGACATGTGTTGATATTTATGTACATATCATTGTATGAATTGATTTTAGTTCTGTACACAAATGTAACATGTCAAGATTTAAGCCCATATCAACACATGAATCACGATATAATAGATGATGAAATATTCTAATAATAAAATTTGTAATATTGTAAGGATAGAGACTGGAGAAACCCAAATAATGTTGAGGACTTTAACCAAATAAATATGATGGAGGATCATCTCATTTCAACTCTTAATGGACTCAGAAATAGGAAGGTACATTATTTCTTTTTAATATGTATTATATGTTACTAAAGTGTAAAATTTTGGTTTTGAAAATAAAGCCTTAATGTATGAACTTGTTAAGCATGAAACTGAACAAATTTTTTTTCTTCGTTTTTCACAGAATCAATTAGCAATGGAGCAGCAAATCAGAGAAAGAGAATTAGAGATTGGTTTTTCAATAAGCAAGAAATTATTTATGCATTTTTCAACTATAAGTAAAATACCTAATATATGAGGTTTTTTTTTGTTGTTACTTTTTTTTTGTGTAGAGGAATGAGAACCTCAAAACTTAAACTATGACTTCCTTCCAAAACTTGTGATTTTTATAAATGCAATTTTTTAAAATTATGATAAATGAACTCTTAAGAATATAGTTTTCTTTAGCAAATATGTATAATCTAAACCTGTTCTTGAATAATATGTCATTGAACTGGCTTTTTAATTTTCTGGCTCATCTTTAATTTAATAAGCTAACATTAGTAACAAATTGATAACATTAGTAATCATTCATAACATATTAAAGTTCAGTGACTAAAAAGTAAATCAAATCATATATAAGTCATTAAATCTATAATTTATCTAATTTTAAAAAAAATTATATAAAAAAGTGAATTTTTACATTTTTATTGGGATGAAAGAGTTTAACATAAAATATTTTATAAAATTTTAGAAGTGCAAGAAAAATAATTTTGAAATCAATTTTGGGGTTGAATGTTGTATCAAATTTGAAGTAGATCGAGTTGAAAAATATATATAATAATAAATAGGTTTGTTGCAGATGCACTGAGTCAGACATCTTTGTTTGCTTTGAGAGCTATGAATGTAAATTTAAATTTGGAGCATGATGGTTCTATATTGGCATAGTTTATAGTAAAGCCATTGTTTTTACCATAGATCTAAGAACTTCAGAAAGTTGAGTCAAAATTGTTGTTGAGGCTCAATTTAGTAAAAAGCGGCCATAAATCTGATTTTCATATTGGGAATGATGATTGTTTATATTATTGAGATCAAATTTGTGTACTGAAGAATCCCGAGTTAAAGCGAGAATTGTTGGATAAAGCCCATATTAGTGTATATTCGATTCATCTTAGGAGTATTAAAATGTATAATGATCTCAAAGAACATTACTAGTTGCCTGGAATGAAACATGAAATAACGAAATTTGTGTCCAGATGTTTAATTTGTTAGCAGGTGAAAGCTGAACATTAGATTCTGTCAGGTTTGTTACAACATGTGATAATTCCAGAATGGAAGTGGGAGTGAGCGACAATGGATTTTGTTTCAGGGTTACTTTGACTCCGAAATGAAAAGATTCGGTCTAGATTATTGTTGACAAATTAGCGAAATCAGCTCATTTTATACCTATTCGAACTGACTATACGCTTGAGAAATTGGTGAAATTGTATATTTTAGAAATTGTGAGATTACATGGTGTACCACTGTCGATAATATTTTATCGTGATCTACCATTTACTTCCAAATTTTGGGGTAAATTACATAATGCTCTAGGCTTAAGGTTGAATTTCAGTACTACTTTTCATTCGAAAATAGATGTCTAGTCTAAACAAATAATACAAAATTGAGTTCGAAGGTAGTTGATAAAAGTATTTGTTATTAGCTAAATTCACATATAATAACAACTATCAGTCGAGCATAAAAATGGCTTCGTACAAGGCTTTATACGGGTGTAAATGTAGAAGTCCATTATATTGGTTTGAATTGATTGAAAGAAAGATAGCGGGGTTGATTTAGATAGGGAAACTGAAGAAAAAGTTTGAGTTATTCGCCATAATTTGAAAGTTACATCTGATCGTCAGAAATCTGATGCTGATTTGAAATGCTAAGATATAGAATTCTCTGTGGGTGAGAAAGTATTCCTAAAAGTCTTTCCCTGGAAGAAAGTGTTACGTTTCAGTAGAAGAGGAAAACTTAATCCCAGATTTATCGGACCATATGAAGTGCTATAGAATCAGACCCGTTGCGTATCGCTTGGCATTACCTCTGGAACTTGACAGATTTCATATTTTCTTCATGTTTCGATGCTTCAAAGTTACTATTATGATCCGTCGCATGTTTTAACTACGGATGAAAGTGAGATGTAGCCCAATTTGACTTACAATAAGGAGCCAATGAAAATCTTAGCTCGGGAAATAAAAGAGTTGAGAAATAAGTGTGTACCATTAGTTAAAGTCTTGTGGCATTAAGTGGAATAGAATAAGCGATGTGGGAAACAAAAGAAAACATGAAATCTCAATATTCGAACTTTTTCTTTGGTAAGAATTTTTGAGGATGAAAATTTCTTTAAGGGGAGAGTTGTAATATTCTATTTTTTAGAGGTGTCAAAAATAGTGGTTTCGGGACCACTATTCTAATATGTGAGGTTGTGTTTTATTATTTAATTAATGTTTATAAAGTTACATTACGACTGTATTAAATTTAAGTGAAGAAATTTTAATGTTTACCTAGTTAATTTAAGAAAAAGGACTAAATTGAAATAAGGTAGAAAATCATGTCATAATTGAATTGTATGGATTAAGTGGTTTAATTATTAAAAGAAAGAGGACTTCTGATGTAATAAGTTTATTAAATTTATAAATGAAATGCCTAGAAAAAAGGAAAAATCGTGGTCGGGACTGTTAGAGTAGAAAAAGCCATTGGAATTTTTATTTTATACATTGGAAGAATCTGTTTTGTTAATAATAGACTAGAAAAGAATAACTGAAACAAAGAATTAGTTATGCATCATAATTTCTTTTATTCAATGACCAGAGTTAAACATGGATATATAGCTCGTAGACGTCGAAAAAAAATTAGTTTATTTGCATCAAGCTTTCGGGGGGCTCATTCAAGACTTACTCGAACTATTACTCAACAAAGAATAAGAGCTTTGGTTTCGGCTCATCGGGATAGAGATAGGAAAAAAAAGGATTTTTGTCGTTTGTGGATCACTCGAATAAATGCAGTAATTCGCGGAGTGGGGGTATCCTATAGTTATAGTCGATTAATACAAAGCATTCGTTTCTTTTAGCAAGCTTAAGATCCAAGTTGAGCTGTTGGAGAGCCTAGTAAGCTTTATGTTATAACTCCAAGGGCAAATGACAGACTTTCCCAAAAACCAACCGATAGGGAGACATCCCTAAAGGTGTTTTGTATGCTATCCTATAGGCCGATAAAGCATCATCCAGTCTTTTAGACCAATCTTGTTGGATTGGACAAACTACCTTCTCGAGTATACCTTTTATCTCTTTGTTTGCCAATTTAGCTTACCCATTTATCTATGGAAGGTAAGCTGTGGCAACCTTGTGTTTCACTCCATGTTTATCAAGCAACCATTTTAACCATTTATTCACAAAGTTGGACCCTTCATCACTGATGATAGTTGCAAAACTTGTGAACACATATTTCTGCAAAAACTTCATTACAACCTTGGTATCATTTGTTGGATATGCACTCGGCCTCATCCCACTATTGCTCCAAAAAAAGGAAGGAAAGGACCAAGAAAGTCAATACCCCAAACATCAAATAATTCTACCTTAATGATGTTTGTTCGAGGCATCTCTTTTCTGTTTGTGATGTTTCCAACCTTCTGGCATCGATCACAACTCTTTACATAGGCATATGCATCTTTGAATAGAGTTGGCCAAAAGAATCCGACTTGCAATACTTTGGCCTCAACACATGAATCTCTGAAGCATCCCCACTTGGAGCTTTGTGACAATGATATTGATCTGTTGTGATTCGGTGTAGTAAATTAAACTAGTTTTCACATTTAAGGAGTTTGAATAAAAACATTTTCATTATATTTTAATTTAATTTCTTTAGTTTTTTTTTACATTCAATAAAATGTGCATAGCGAGTCTTTTATTAATTGTAAGGGCCGAATAAGGCTTAAAGGAGAGCTAACGTACTTTTGTGAGTGTGTAGGAGACAATTAAAAGGCATTTTGGGGAAATACTAGATGCTATGTCGTAACATATAAAGCATAATAGAGAAAGTGAGAAACTGCCTTCAATGTCGCAACACAGGCTGAGAGTTTCGCAACATTACCTTGATGATGGCTACAAAGGGACATGCTGGTGTGTCGTGACATCGACTCTGTGATGAGAATAAAACAAGAAGTATGTAACACCCCTAACCCGTAACCGTCACTTGAATAGGTTAAGAGGCATTACCGAACTTATAACTCAAATCAAAACCACCATACATCAAATATCATCTCATTACTAATAAAAGTAATTCATTCACATTCAATATTCACATAAAATCGAGCATACAATGCTTAAACATGCATTCAGGACCAAATTGATAACATAGAAAAGTTTTAGAACTTATAAAAATTTTCAACTTTTAAAAGGTCACACACCCGTGTGAACAGGCAGTGTGCCTTAAAAAATGTATGTTCTAGTTCATAAAGTACTTGATTGAAATGGGGGTTTTAAGTAGAGGTCTTTAAATGGAAATTAGACCATTATACTTTATATGGACAAAAATTAGGACATGGATGGAATTTTAAGAAAGTTTAGTAGTAAGGGCATTTTGGTCATTTGTATATTAAATGAAATAAAATGGGAAAAATAACACAAAAATGTATTCATCTTCATTCAAGCTTGGCCGAAACATACATGTTCTCCATAGCTAGGGTTTTTCCCAAGCTTTCAAGCTCAATAGTAAGTGCATTCAAGCCCCGTTTTTAATGTTCTTTACATTTTTGAAATCCTCGTAGCTCGGTCTACCTATTTCTACCATTATTTCGAGCTAGGGTTTATGTTTAAAATTTTACCCATGAATGATATGCATGTATTTTGATGTTTAATGGTAGAATATGAATGTTTGAAGTTAGGAGAACGATCTTTTCTAAGCAATTTTTAGCGAAAACGAGCAAAACAACATAATCGGTAAAAATACCTATTGTTCATAACTATGTGTTAGAGTGAGAATTTGATGTTGTCATAGAAGGGAAAAATGATCAGCATGTCATAAAACATAATAATAAGGGCTGAAATTAAATTCCCGAGCCTAGGGGCAAAATCATAATTTTGTAAAAGTTAGGGGGCAAAAATGTAATTTTTCCATAATGTGATTTTTGGATTGAAATAAATAGTATGAGTGTTAAATGAGCTAAATGTGTTGTTATAGATCAAGAAATGCGTGGAATCGATCTTGAACGGGGGAAGGAAAAGGTTTTGGACTAAGTTGTAAAATTTCTATATTTTGCACCGAGGTCAGTTTGTATGTAAATAATACATTAAATTCATTTAGATTTTTATATTTCAGACTATTATATTTATTTTAGCTAATTTTGAAACATAAATCGACTATTGGAGGAATGGAAATGAGTAATAGAGAGAGAAATCCCAGTTGAACATTCGGAAAGATTGAATAATATTGATGGAGCATAGCTAGGTCACATGTATGGTGCTGAGTGCACATGATGTGTACAAGAGAGCTACGAGATACTATGTAGTAGCTAGGTCACCTCTCTGATACGGGATGTATCCCATGTAGACAAGAGAGCTACGGGAGAGATAAATGTAGCTAGGTCGCATGTGTGATTCCAAGTGAAGGACACCATGTAGACAAGAGAGCTACAAGATAAATTGGCTAGGTCACATGGGTGGTACTAAGTGTTCACCATGTGTACAAGAGAGTTGAATTATATCAAATATGATAGTGGGGCAGTGTGTTGAAACCATCAAGTATCGAGGATTGATCCGAATTGTTCAACGGGATAATTTTACGGTGGCATTGTAAGCATGGACTTATACTTGTGATGTATGAAATGTGGTGAAAATGAATTGTGATATGTATGCTGAGTGAGGTTAATACAAAGAAAGTGTGAAAGAGTGAATTTAATAATACTATTTTGGACAGTAGCAGTGACATGACTTTGAAAAATCACAAAAAATATTATAAATTTAATTAGAGGTTGAATGAGATATGAAATTAAATCTCAATGAGTCTATTTTCATATAAAAGAAACAGAACGAGCAAATGAGCTCTATATTTTGAGATATTTATATTTGTGTGTGACTTGTTCAGATTGACTATGTGATCCCCTGTTCTGACTTTGATAAATCATTAAAACTTTTACAATAATAACTAAAAAATATAGTTTATATTTCTAGATTCCTTATTGAGTCTAGTTTTAAATGAAACATGTTTCATGGTTATTTGAATTGTGTACTGGGAGAAATTCAACTCGTAGTGAACAGATGTCAGATCAGTTGAGCTGTATAATAGGGGAAATTTTAACTAAAAACTGTACTAATTGGCTGGACCAAAAATTCTAGAAAACAATTAGTAAGAATTTATATGAGTCTAGTTTCAGGAAAATTTTACGGATTTGAATTTCGAGTTTTGTAACTCGAGTTATGATTTATTTAGTGAACATGACGCAGGAGAGACAGCTCAATCAAAGTGGAGTAAATATTGAAATTAAAAGTAAATACACTTGAGTTAATGTGTAAACATATTAGATTCTTTAATTATTATTTATATACTTACTTACTAAGCTATATAAGCTTACTTTCTTTTCTCTCTTTTGTCTTATAGTGTCGTCCGGCAATTCTCGGGAGTTAAGGATCGTTGAAGATCTGCCACACTATCAATACTTTTGGGTATTTGAACTAAACATTTCTTTTGAATTATGGCATGTGTAGTAGGCTTTGTTATTTTGTTACGTGTCATAATTGCCTAGGTTTGAAATATTGGTTACATTATTTAACAAAATTATTTTGTATAAGCCATTGAAGTTGGCTAATATTGTTCAAGACATATGTTGTAATGATACATTATCTATTTGGGTGACATATTTCTATTTCGGTTTCGTTTAATGGTATATATTATGAGCTAGTACTACCTCGTACCCTGTTTTGATGTGGAACACAGGTAAGGGGTGTTGCATTTAGTGGTATTAGAGCTATGGTTTAGTCGGTTCTCGGACTAATATAGTGTGTGTAAAAGTCTAGCTATACATGCCGTAAATATACTGTGATAGTGTGGTGACTCCTGATTATTCTAAACTATGTTTTGTTTTAATATAGTAATGGATCCTGATGGAACTGCGACTGATGATGTTGCTAATAATGCGCCGACTCCCGCACAAGGGACCGCGCCTGTAGAAAGTAGACCTGAGACATTGAGACAGGGAGATGAGGCTCGGGATGCCTTTCTCTAAATGATGAACAATTGGTATACTGAGTTTATTCGAGCAAACCCAAATGCTCAACCTCCTCCACCCTTTCCCATACCTCAGACGGTTCCTGTAGCTGCTCAAGGCATAGATTTGGTAAGAATGAACAAGCCTCCGGTTGACAAGATTCGAAAACAAGGGGCCGAAGAGTTTAGAGCAAAGATCGATGATGATCCCGAGAAAGTGAAGTTTTGGCTTGAAAATTCTACCCGTGTATTTGATGAGCTCTCATGTACACCCGAGGAGTGCTTAAAGTGTGTTGTATCACTTTTGATAGATTCAGCCTACCACTGGTGGAAGACTTTGGTAGCAGTGGTGCCAAAAGAAAGGGTTACTTGGGATTTCTTCCAGGAAGAATTCAGAAAGAATTACATAAGTCAGCGATTTATTGATCAAAAACGGAAGGAGTTTCTTGAATTGAAGTAAGGCAAGATGTCTGTGGCAGAGTATGAACGTGAATTTGTAAGGCTCAGCAAGTATGCCCAGGCATGTGTGTCCACCGAGGCCATTATGTGTAAAAGGTTTGAGGATGGGCTAAATGAGGACATTAAAGTGCTTGTGGGAATTTTGAAGCTGAAAGAATTTGTAGTATTGGTTGACCGAGCTCTTAAAGCCGAAGAATTGAAGAAAGAAAGAAGAAAAGCTGCTATTGAGGCTCGATATGTCAGAAAGAGGCCAATAAGCAAGTCATTTCAATCTCAATCAAAGAGGTCCAAAGAGACAAACCCTCGAATGACAGTTTCAACTGGGGATTCACACAGAGATCGTGGTAGGGAATATTCGGGGTCTAAAGCTCAAGCTACTTCAGTGGCAAGTGTGTGTAATGCGCGATCTAGAAAGCCCGAATGTCAGTAATGTGGCAGGCAAGATTTCCAGATGTATTTCTAGATGTCTGAATTGAAGCTTGAATCAGTACCGATAGTCTGTGAATTTCCAGATGTATTTCCAGAGGAATTGCCTGGATTGCCTCTGAACAGGGAGATAGAGTTTGCCATTGATTTGTTGCCGGGTACTGCATCGATATCGATTGCTCCATATAGAATGGCTCCAACTGAATTAAAAGAATTGAAGGCTCAGTTGCAAGAGTTAACAGACAAGGGATTTTTGAGACCGAGTTTCTCTCCCTGGGGTGCTCCCGTATTGTTCGTAAAGAAGAAAGATGGCTCAATGAGGCTTTGCATTGATTACTGTCAGCTCAACAAGGTGACTATAAAGAACAAGTACCCGTTGCCGAGGATTGATGATTTATTCGATCAGTTGAAGGGGGCCACAGTGTTTTCAAAGATCTATTTGAGGCCCGGTTACTACTAGGTGAGAGTTAAAGAGTCAGATGTGCTGAAAACCGCCTTTAGGACAAGGTATGGACATTATGAGTTCCTTGTGATGCCTTTTGGCCTAACAAATGCTCCAGCTATATTTATGGACTTGATGAACCGAATCTTTCGGCCATATTTAGATAAGTTTGTAGTAGTGTTTATAGATGACATTCTAATTTATTCTCGGGATGAGTCTGAGCACGCTGAACACTTGAGAACCATATTGCAAATCTTGAGGAAAAGAAATTGTTTGCTAAGTTTAGTAAAAAGTGAGTTCTGGCTTCGTGAAGTCGGATTTTTGGGACATATAGTCTCAGGTGATGGTATTCGGGTGGATCCGAGCAAGATTTCCACGATCGTTGATTGGAAACCGCCAAAGAATGTATCCGAGGTTAGAAGCTTTTTAGGCTTGGCCGGGTATTATAGACGTTTTGTCAAGGGATTTTTGATGATTGCCTCTTCTATGACTAAGTTGCTACAAAAGAATGTTAAGTTTGAATGGACTGATAAATGTCAGCAGAGTTTTGAAAAGCTGAAAGCACGATTGACTGAAGCACCAATTTTAGTACAGCCCGAGCCAGGGAAGGAGTTCGTAATTTATAGTGATGCATCATTGACAGGCCTTGGATGTGTACTAATGCAAGTGGGTAAAGTGGTAGCTTATGCCTCGAGACAGTTAAAACCGCTTGAGAAGAACTATCCTACACATGATTTGGAATTGGCCGCTATTGTCTTTGCCTTGAAGATTTGGCGACATTATTTGTATGGTGAAAAATGCCGAATTTTTACTGATCACAAAAGTTTGAAGTATTTGATGAATCAGAAGGATTTGAATCTACGACAGCGGAGATAGCTTGAATTATTGAAGGATTATTAGTTAATGATTGATTATCATCTGGGAAAAGCGAATGTAGTTGCTGACGCTTTGAGCAGGAAATCTCTTTTTACTTTGAGAGCCATGAATATGGGGTTAGCATTGTCTGATGATGGGTCAATCTTAGCAGAGATGAGGGCTAAACCGTTATTTCTCCAGCAAATTTGTGATGCTTAAAAGAACGATAGTGAATTACGAACCAAGAGAACTTAGTGCGAATCGGGTTACGACTCAGATTTTCGAGTTGGACCGGATGACTGTTTGATGTTTCGAGATAGGATATGTGTACCAAAAAATGATGAATTGATTCAGAAAATATTACATGAGGCGCACAGTGGTTGTTTGTCGGTTCACCCTGGTAGCATAAAAATGTATAATGATTTAAATATGTTATATATGTGGCCAGGCATGAAAAGGGACATTTCTGAATTTGTAACCAAGTGTTTGATTTGTCAACAAGTAAAAGCTGAGCAACAAGTGCCTTTAGGATTACTCCAACCGGTAATGGTGGAGTGGAAATGGGATAGGATTACCATGGATTTTGTAACCGGTTTGCCTCTGACTCCTAAAAAGAAGGATGCTGTCTGGGTAGTGGTTGATAGGTTAACAAAGTTGGCTTACTTTATACCGGTACGTACCGATTACTCACTTGATAAATTAGCTGAATTATATATTGCTGAAATTGTGAGGTTGCACGGGGTACCTATGTCTATAATATCAGATAGAGATACGAGGTTTACCTCGAGATTTTGGAAAAAGTTACAAGAAGCTTTGGGTACAAAATTGAACTTTAGGACCGCGTTTCATCCACAAACAGATGGTCAGTCGGAAAGAGTAATCCAAGTACTCGAAGATATGCTTAGATGCTGTGTTTTAGAATTTGAAGGCAGTTGGGAGAAAAATCTATCTTTGGTTGAATTTGCCTACAATAACAGTTTTCAGTCAAGTATACAGATGGCACCGTACGAAGCCTTGTATGGTCGCAAGTGTCGGACTCCTTTATATTGGACCGAACTTAGTGAGAAACACATTCACGGAGTTGATCTAGTTAAAGAAACTGAAGAAAAAGTAAAAGTAATTCGTGATTGCTTGAAAGCTGCTTCAAATCGACAAAAGTCATATGAAGATTTAAAAAGAAAAGATACTGAATTCCAGGTAGGTGATAAAGTGTTCTTGAAGGTGTCACCATGGAAGAAGATTCTGAGATCTAGCCGAAAAGGCAAGTTGAGTCCGCGTTTTATTGGGCCGTATGAGATTACTGAGAGAATTAGACCAGTGGCATATCGGTTGGCCTTACCGGTAGAGTTAGAAAGAATTCATAACGTTTTTCATGTATCAATGTTGCGACGTTATCGTTCTGATCCTTCACATGTGATTTCTCCAACAGAAATTGAGATTCGATCGGACTTGACCTATAATGAGGAACCGATTAAGATTTTGGCCTAAGAAGTAAAACAGTTTAGAAAGAAAAGTATAGCTTTAGTGAAAGTGTTATGGCAAAGACATGGAGTAGAAGAAGCTACGTGGGAACCGGAGGAAGCCATGAGAAAACAGTACCCAAATCTCTTTACCGATAAGATTTTCAGAGACGAAAATCCCTAAAGGGGGGAGAGTTGTAACAACCCGATTTAGGGCCAAAATGGAATAGTGGTTTCAAAACCATGAATTCGAGGTTGAAAGAAATTATTTTGATTAAGTTTTAGTGTTTATATTATGATTTCATAATTGTGTGAAAATTTCGTTGCTAAATTTTATCGATTGGGAGTTTAATTTGATATTTAGGACTAAATTGAAATAGGTAAAAAAATGTGTGTTCTAGTTCATAAAGTACTTGATTGAAATGGGGGTTTTAAGTAGAGGTCCTTAAATGGCAATTAGACCATTATACTTTATATGACAAAAATTAGGACATGGATGGAATTTTAAGAAAGTTTAGTAGTAAGGGCATTTTGGTCATTTGCATATTAAATGAAATAAAATGGGAAAAATAACAAAAAAATGTGTTCATATTCATTCAAGCTTGGCTGAAACTTACATGTTCTCCATAGCTAGGGTTTTTCCCAAGCTTTCAAGCTCAATAGTAAGTGCGTTCAAGCCCCGTTTTTAATGTTCTTTACATTTTTGAAATCCTCGTAGCTCAGTCTACCTATTTCTACCATTATTTCGAGCTAGGGTTTATGTTTAAAATTTTACCCATGAATGATATGCATGTATTTTGATGTTTAATGGTAGAATATGAATGTTTGAAGTTAGGAGAACGATCTTTTCTAAGCGATTTTTAGCGAAAATGAGCTAAATGACATAATCGGTAAAAATACCTATTGTTCATAACTATGTGTTAGAGCGAGAATTTGATGTTGTCATAGAAGGGAAAAATGATCAGCATTTCACAAAACATAATAATAAGGGCTGAAATTAAATTCCCGAGCCTAAGGGCAAAATCATAATTTTGTAAAAGTTAAAGGGCAAAAATGTAATTTTTTCATAATGTGATTTTTGGATTGAAATAAATAGTATGAGTGTTAAATGAGCTAAATGTGTTGTTATAGATCAAGAAAGGCGTGGAATCGATCTTGAACGGGGGAAGGAAAAGGTTTTGGACTAAATTGCAAAATTTCTATATTTTGCACCGAGGTAAGTTTGTATGTAAATAATACATTAACTTCATTTACATTTTTATATTTCAGCCTATTATATGTATTTTAGCTAATTTTGAAACATAAATTGACTATTGGAGGAATGGAAATAAGTAATAGAGAGAGAAATCCCGGTTCAACATTCGGAAAGATTGAATAATATTGATGGAGCGTAGCTAGGTCACATGTATGGTGCTGAGTGCACATCATGTGTACAAGAGAGCTACGAGATACTATGTAGTAGCTAGGTCACCTCTCTGATACGGGATGTATCCCATGTAGACAAGAGAGCTACGGGAGAGATAAATGTAGCTAGGTCGCATGTGTGATTCCAAGTGAAGGACACCATGTAGACAAGAGAGCGACGAGATAAGTTGGCTAGGTCACATAGGTGGTACTAAGTGTTCACCATGTGTACAAGAGAGCCGAATTATATTAAATATGATAGTGGGGCAGTGTGCTGAAACCATCAAGTATCGAGGATTGATCCGAATTGTTCAACGGGATAATTTTACGGTGGCATTGTAATCATGGACTTATACTTGTGATGTATGAAATGTGGTGAAAATGAATTGTGATATGTATGCTAAGTGAGGTTAATACAAAGAAAGTGTGAAAGAGTGAATTTGCAATAATACTGTTTTGGACAGTAGCAGTGACTTGATTTTGAAAAATCACAAAAAATAGTATAAATTTAATTAGAGGTTTAATAAGATATGACATTAAAGCTCAATGAGTCTATTTTCATATAAAAGAAATAGAGCAAGCAAAGGAACTCTATATTTTGAGATATATATATTTGTGTGTGACTTGTTCAGATTGACTATGTGATCCCCTATTCTGACTTTGATAAATCATTAAACATTTTACAAAAATAATTAAGAAATATAGTTTATATGTCTAGATTCCTTATTGAGTCTAGTTTTAAATGAAACTTGTTTCATGGCTATTTGAATTGTGTACTGGGAGAAATTCAACTCATAGTGAACAGAGGTCAGATCAGTCGAGCTGTATAACAGGGGAAACTTTAACTAATAAACTGTACTAATTGGCTGGACAAAAAATTCTAGAAAACAATTATTAAGACGTTATATGAGTCTAGTGTAGGAAAATTTTACGGATTTGAATTTTGAGTTTTGTAACTCGAGTTATGATTTATTTAGTGAACATGACGCAGGAGAGACAGCTCAATCAAAGTGGAGTAAATATTGAAATTAAAAGTAGATACACTTGAGTTAATGTGTAAACATGTTAGATTCTTTAATTATTATTTATATACTTACTTAATAAGCTATATAAGCTTACTTTCTTTTCTCTCTTTTGTCTTATAGAGTCCTCCGGCATTGCTCGGGAGTTAAGGATCGTTGAAGATCTGCCACACTATCAATACTTTTGGGTATTTGAACTAAACATTTCTTTTGAATTATGGCATGTATAGTAGGCTTCGTTATTTTGTTACGTGTCATAATTTCCTAGGTTTAAAATATTGGTTACATTATTTAACAAAATTATTTTGTATAAGCCATTGAAGTTGGCTAATATTGTTCAAGACATATGTTATAATGATACATTATCTATTTGGATAACATATTTCTATTTCGGTTTCGTTTAATGATATATATTATGAGCTGGTAATAACTCGTACCCTGTTTCGATGTGGAACACGGGTAAGGGGCGTTACAGTTAACATCTCCTATTTTTAGCAAACTAGCTCCCTTGCCTCACCTATAAATAAGACCCCATTTCTCACTTTTCTAATCATCCCTCATTCATTCATCATTCTCTCCTCTCTCAACTCTCTCAGCCCTCACGCCTATCATCATCTTTGCATAAAGATTTTTAGCAAGTTAGCCTCTTAAAAAGCCCTTGGTCGTCCACCTTGGAGAGCCATCAGCAAAGGAGTGAAGCGAAGGAATGAAGGAGCCCTCGTCAGTCAGAGTTTTGGGTGACAGCCACTTTGATTTGGGTTTAATCTTTCTTTTCTTTAACTTAATTCAAGAATGTTTGCTATGTGTTTACTGTTCTTGTTTACAACAATGATAGCTTAATTTTATTTAAGCTAGGATGATTATTTTGATGAATAATAATTATTTAATTCATGCTTATAATATTTGTGCCTTAGTCGATCATGTTTTCAATTAAAATCAATTATGTATTTTGTTCATACGTGTTTGAAATGCATCTGAAATAGCTGAGCGATCCTAACCAGATGTGCATGTTCAATTTAGATCCTAACCCGATTAAATTGCAGGTTGCATAACAACCTTAACCAGGCTTTGTTATCTGCATAGTTTTTAGATTTGTGTGATTAAACTATTTCAAACCTAACATGTCCCTGTTACCTCACATGAATACTAAGAAACCCTTAGTAAATAAGATCAGTAAAATGCGTATTTACTAAGTAAAGGATTCCGAAAGGACCTAATGTGGTTTCCAAACTCATGAAAGATCGAGTTGCCATGGAATGTTTTTCTGAATATTAATAAGCATGTTGATAATAATTTGCGTTTAATTAAAGTAATTGTCCTAACTTATTTATCTTATAATTGTTGCTTATTGTGTTAATTCTTCTAAAATCTATTTCATTCATATAGTTTGCATACTTAGGATAAACTGCATTAGGGATCATTGTATTTAGTTTCATATACTTAATTTTTCATCCCGTCTCAATTATATTGTTTTTTATTTATCAAATTGTTAATATAATTTTACAAATCAATTGGCTTAGCACAAATACAATCCCTATGGAGACGATAACTCGATACTTACTTATTACTTGATAAGGACTGTGTACACTTGCACAAACCCGAGCATTACACTGTTCCAGACAGGGTCTTACACAAAATCAAATACGATGTCAATGTTCCAGACATGGTCTTACACATAAATCTCAAATCGATGCCAACGTCCCAGACGTGGTCTTACACGAAATCACATATCTAAATCCTTTGTCATGATATATGTATCCTAACTATTCTTATGGTTCGTACAGGACTTTTCAAACGTCGTCACATTATCGGAACTTTCTTGGATTTCTCATATTCAACTCAATAGCCATTCATCACTAATCATTAACATATAAGAAGTACTAATTCAATTCAAACACATGTATTTGTATATCGACTTACCTCGTACGGAAATGAATGGAAACGAACGGCTATTCAATGACTTTCGACTTTCCCCGATCCAATTTTGTTTTCTTTGGTTCTTGATCTATATAAATTCAAACTTAACTCTTTTATTCAGCAAATCGTTCAATTCAATCCATATACACATATTTAGGATATTTTACAAATTAGCCATCACATTTTTACATTTTAACACTTTAGTCCCTATTTCATAAAATCACAAAATATGCAGAATTTCCTTTCACACATGCCTAGCCGAATTTTCCTTTAGCTCATATAAGCCCACATATTTCATTTATTTCACATTTTAGCCCCTCAATTTCTCATTTTCATGATTTATTCCAAAATACTCAAATTCATAAAAAATTCCAATACAAAACATAGTAATCTAACACATATTTTTCATTTTCTATCATCAAACTTCATAAAACTCACATTATCAACAATAAAACATCTTAAAATCATAATCAAATTGAGAAATTGAGGCATGATCTTGAAAGATTACTAAGCAATGATCACAAAAACGTAAAAATCATAAAAAACTGAGCTAAAAACATACCTCAATCAAGCTATCAAAGTGCCGAACCCTAAATGACTATGAAAGCTTTATTTTCTTTCTTCAAATTCTACTAGATGATGATAATGGAAGAAGAAATGGCTTTTATTTTATTTAACTTATAATTAATAATCAAATACCAATTTTAACCTTATTATTATCATTAATAGTCCACTAACTAATGTCCAACCATGTCATTTCATGAATTCAATGGTCCATTTACAACATAAGGACCTCACGTCTAAATAGATACATGATTTCAGCACTTAATCAAATGGCACACAACTTTTGCATTTTTTTTTGCAATTTAGTCCTTTTTGTAAATTAAGCACACAAACGATCAAATTTTTATATAAAGCTTTCACATATATAAATTCACATATTATAAGCACGAAAAATAATATTAAAATATTTTTTTGACTCAAATTTTTGGTCCTAATCCCACTATTCTGACTAGGGTCTAAACCTGGCTGTTACACATGGTGTTCCCATATCTATTGTTTCGGATAGAGATTCAAGATTTACTTCGCGATTTTGGAAGAAATTGCAAGAATCTTTGGGTTCAAAGCTACATTTTAGCATTGCATTTCACTCGAAAACGAATGGTTAATCAGAACGAGTTATTCAAATACTTGAGGATATGTTGCGTTGTTGCATTCTTTAGTTTGAAGGCAGCTGGGAGAAATATCTACCTTTGATTGAATTTGCTTACAATAATAGTTTCCCATCGAGTATAAAGAAGGCACTATATAAAGCTCTATATAGTCGTAAATGTTGAACATCATTGTACTGGAGTGGGCTCAGCGAAAATAAGATTCACGAGGTTGATCTGATCAGAGAGACTGAAGAAAAGTGAAAGTAATTCGTGATATTTTGAAAGTAGCTTCGGATTGACAGATATCGTATGCAGACTTGAAACGGAAAGATATTGAGTTCTAGGTCGGGGGTAAAGTGTTTTTGAAAGTGTCGCTGCGGAAAAAGATATTACGGTTTGGTCAGAAAGGGAAGTTGAGTCCGCGATTCATTGGACCGTATGAGATTATTGGGCGAGCTGGGCTAGTGGCATATCGGTTGTCCTTATTTTCTGAATTAAAAAGATACAAAATGTGTTTCACGTATCGATGCTACAAAGATATCGATCATATCCTTCGCACGTTATTTCTCCAATTGAAGTTGAGATACAATCAGATTTATCATACAGTGAAAAATCGATTATAATTTTAGCTTGTGAGATCAAAGAGCTGAGAAATTAGAGTATCGCATTAGTGAAAATATTATGGCATTGACATGGAGTTGAATAAGCTACATGGGAACCCGAGGCTGCTATATGAAAACAATACCCGAACCTGTTCACTGGTAAGATTTTCGGGAACGAAAATTCATAAGAAGGGAGAGTTGTAGCAGCCCGATTTTGGCTAAATCAGATTAGTGGTTTCTGAACCACAAAACTGATGTTATAAAATTATTTTAATATTATTTTTGGTATTTACAGCATGTTATGTGATATGTGTGAAAATTTCGTGAGCTAATTTTATCGATTGGTTGGTTAATTTGATAAAAAAGACTAAATCGCGTAAAATGTAAAATGTATGTTCTATTAGTTAAAGGTGTCAAATAGCTTTGGATTTTAAATATGATGGCCTTAAATTGTAATTAGACCATTTTAAATGTTAGTGGACTTTTATAGACTGATTTTAAATGTTATAATTTAAAGGTTAATTTTGGTATTTGATAAATAATGTTAATATTAATAAAATAAAACCAAATTTCTTTCTCCATTCATCTTTTTGGCCAAATATTGAAGAAGAAGAAAGCATCTTGTTGTGTTTTAGGGTTTGGCACACTCCTAGCTTGATTAAGGTACGATTTTAGCTTGGTTTTTGATGATTTCTATGTTTTATAATTCTTGCAGCTCAATCTAGCTAGCCCGTACCTTTAATTTTGAAATTGTTAAAGATTTTGAGAATTACCATTGTTGAATCCATGTGTTCTTCGGTGTTTGAAGATGAAATATGAAAGCTTGAGATTTTCATGTTTTGTAAAGTGATTTTTGATGAAAATGCATAATAGGGACGAAATTGTGAAATATGCAAATTATGTGGTTGAAATGTGAAATAAATGAAATTTTTGGGCTGTTAGGGACCTATATATAATTCGGCCAAGCATGGGTTTCGTTGAATTTTGTGAATTTTGTGTATTTGTGAAATAGGGACTAAATTGATTAAATGCAAAAGTTTAGGGGCCAATGTGCAAATAGGCATAAATGTATGTTTTGGACTAAATTAAATAAATAAGTTAATTTTGAATTCATTTAAATCAGGAAAGAAAGAATTCAAATTTAGATTAGGGGAAAAGCAAGGTTATTGAGTAGTTGACCCGATCCGTCAATTCCTAATACGAGGTAAGTTTGTATGAAATGAACTTATTTATAATTGTACTTTATATGCTTTAATATAGCATGAATTGTGATTATGTGATTATGAAAAAGTTTGGGAATGATTTGACGATGATTCGACAAGTGTGAAATCTCGATTGAACCTTAGGAACAGTTTAGGATGTTAGTGACATGTCATTAGGTTATTGTATTGGCTTCAGGCCACGACATCGGCACTTCGAGTGTGAATTATAGCTATATTTTACTTCGGGCCATTGTATTGGTATTTCAAAGATGAGTTACCTTGATTTGGCTTCGGGCCATGGTATAGGTACTTATCGTACAAGACTCCTAAGTATTCGATTTCTATTCCAAATGGTTCAACAGTTAAATGAATTGAGTATTAAAACTATGGAATTGATGAGTTCCTTGGTAAGTTATGTAAATGACCATTTGATAGCTTTGAGATTTAACAGAATTGTTGTATATCATTTTCTATTATTTGAATGATGAATGAATGGTGATAGTTGTTTATTGTTCACATACGAGCTTACTAAGCAATGAAGCTTACTTCGTGTTATTTTCCTATGTTTTATAGTGACACAAGCCTAGCTCGGATGCGGGTGTCGTCGGGAACATCATCACACTATCAAACATCTAAGTTGGTACTTTTGAGTTATACAATTATGGCGTATGGCATGCATAGGCTAGATGTGGTATTTTGGTTGTGATTATAGCCATAAGATTTAGCTTGTAAATGATGTTAATTTTGATATGTGTTTGGCTATTAGAGATGGCTTATTTTGATATTGTTTTGGCATGTATTTGGCTAAGTAAATGGTACTGATTTGAGAATTGGAATAGATGAAATTATAATGGTATGAATTATGCATTTGGTTGATGATTTTGGCTGCCTAATTGTATAATAAAATGGTAACATTTTTCCTTGTGTAGGTACTTTGAAGTTGGGTGGCAAAATGGCCTTGCAAATGGCCTATTTTTGTCCACACAGGCAGAGACACGGGCGTGTGTCTTAGCCGTGTGTGACACACGATCATGTTACATAGCCATGTGTCCCCTGGTGTTGAAATTGAATTGAAGCTAGTATGCTCCACACGGTCTCACACACAGGCATGTGACTTGGCCGTGTTGCATAAGTTAGTACACCCTTCAATTTTCACACGGCTTGGCACACGGGTCTGTCCTCGGCTATGTGATACTTGTCAATCTGTATGCCTTGTTTCCACACAGCCTGAGACACGGGCGTGTCTAGAGCCATGTAAGGCACATGGCGCGTGACCCCTGTATGGTTGAAATTTTTCTATGTTTCCAAAATTTTTTGTATATTATCGGTTTAGTCCCGAACCATTCCTAAAGCATGTTTAAGGCCTTGTAGGCCATTATAAGGAACAATGTGATTGTTTTGAATGATTTATGAGAATGAAAGCTTTATGTTTGATAAATGTATGCTATATGTTGTGAATTGACCGGTAATACCTCGTAACTCTACTCTAAAAATAGATACGACTTAGGGGTGTTACACCGAGACCTCCGCATACCGAGTCCAGCTACTAAAACCGAGTGTACCTACAAGGGGAAAAACTAAGGGGGTGAGCTACAAAAGCTCAGTGTGAGTTTAAAATGAAACTTAAAATAGAATTACAGAACTCAATTCCAGAGCGCAACAGGCTTACAGACACTCACAGAGTCAGAAAGCATACTTGGAACCAACATCCCATTAGTACGCAACAACTCAAGCACTGTAACATCCTGATTTTTGGGTTTTTCGCGATTCCTGATATTTTAAGTAAGTTTCTAAAATTTGGTATATGATTATGGAATTCATAATTTGGGTATGTAAATGGGCTTATGGAAGGCCCATGAGTTGGCCAAAACCTGGTAGAATTTTTAAATTTTGGACTTAGGAGTTAGGGGTTCTGGCTAGGTGCCCTTATATAAAGTTTTGGGTAAAATGTATCACAAAAAGAGCGTTAGTAAAGTGGCAAGGGTGACGCCAATAAGCTCCTAAAAAGGTGGCGTGTGGAGCATAGGGGAAGACATGGGATCGATTCCCTGTGTTGGCAAGTAAGAGTATTTATTTTTAAAGGGTAAGTATTGGAATCCAAGTGGATTCTGTAAGAGGAGAGTTTGGATCAAGTCAAATGCATGGATTAAGGAGGGATAAGGGGAGAGATTTTAGGGATTTGCTATGAAGATAGAGTTGGCCGAATAAGGGATATTGGAGGGGGGATTTTTGGCAGAGAGGTTTAGTTAGGGATTGTCGGCACTTAGGTATTTTTGTGTCGTTTTCTCCCTGGAGGATTAGTCTTTTTCTCTCTTTTTCTTTTGTAGCCAAATCTACCATCTCTTTTTCCATCTTTTCTTCCTTCTCTTCCTTTCAAACAAGCCCACTATTTCCCTCCATTCACCCATTGTTTCTTTCCTCAATCTCTACTTCTGCCGAAATACCGCAAAAGCCGAAATCAGTGAAGATAGGGGGGTGCCGATTCTTTGTGACCAGCAACCTTTTCTTTCCTTTTCAATTGTTGGCATTCGATTCCTTTACCTTTTAGGCATACGGATTCAAGAGAAGAAAGACTGTGGTAAGTGCTCAAACTCTAAATGACTCCTAGAGTAACTGATGGCAAAAGCCGAAACCCTCTCTAGTTTAGGGAGGTGGCCGAATATGGGTATAGGCCTTATGGGGTCTTCTCCTAATATTTTTATGATTTCTATAGTGAAGGAGCAGCAAGGCGTAGTGTCGACTTGAATCAGCTTGGATCTCCGGAGTGGCTAGATCTAGTCAATCAATATCGGCAAGGTAAGGTTCTTAAGGCCATTTTGGATGGTGGCCGAATGTGTAAGTACTAATATAAGATGGTTCTTGTTTTGGGTCAATTAATGGAAGCTGATTTATTAATGGTGGAATATAGGAGAAATCGTGTAGGAGATCTCGTCGAGGAATATCGCCAAACAGGTGTGTAACGAATCCTTTTTCATAGCTTAAAGCGATAAATGCCGAAATGCCGAAATTCTGGCATTTCGAGGACTTGTGAGCAAGCGAACGCTCACTAGTTAGTTAGAATCGATGATATGATGATTAGGAACAATGGAAACGGTAAAAATGTGATTTTTGGCGTTCTCGGTAAGTTGGGCCTCGAGGGGCCAAAGTGGGGCCTATTAGGCTTTCGGGCCCATTTGGGAAAAATTGGTAGAAAAGGAGAACCTGTTAAATTGTGCATCGTAACTGATAAAACCGTTATGGAATATAGGCTAAATGGGCTTAAATGACGAAATTGGCTAAGTAGGGCCCATTAGAGGTTTTTAGGCCCAATAACTCAATTTCGCTAAAAATGGGCCAAAATCACTGTTTGCACACATGAATTGTTAGTAACCGTTAATGAACATGGAAACCCTAATTTTTGGTAAAATTACAGAATTACCCTTATAATATGAAAATGACCGTTTTGCCCCTAGGTAAAAATGACCATTATACCCCTAGGGTTTAAATATGAATTTAATACATGGGATTTTGATAAACATGATATGTATGATATGCACATGACATGTATGATATACACATGATATGTATGATATACACATGATGTATTCATAAATGCATTGGGTTGGATTTTTATATGAATGAAGGAAGTGCAAAAGGGCTTATGCCCTAGTTATTAAAAGGGCTCATGCCCCAATTATTAAAAAGGGCTTATGCCCCAGTTATTAAAAGGGCTTATGCCCCAGTTATCAAAAGGGCTTATGCCCCAGTTATTAAAAGGGCTTTTGCCCCAGTTATTAAAAGAGGCTAGGCCTCCAGTTATATGATAAAGCAACTTTGCTGCCAGTGGAGAGTTATGGCGGGGTGGGTCGAGTTAATCCCCACATGGTGTGTTGGTTGGTACGGGTGGAGAGTAGCGGATGGTGGGTTGAGTAGTCTCCCCAAATGGGCTTGCATTCTTTCATTGACATTACATGTGATATTGAAATGGGCCTATGGGCCATACCGTTTACAGTAAAGGCTTCGGCCCAGTAATATGAAATACAAAAAGGCTTCGGCCCAGTGTTATGAAATATGAAATATGAAAAGGGCTACGGTCTAGTACATGTTGAGATTGGATTTGAGCTTAGGCCCAATAGGCTGTTATTGTTTTGGGCTCTAAAAGGGACTTGTTGCACACTGAGTTTCCAAACTCACCCCCTTTCCTTAACCTCGCAGGTGAGCTTTGATGTGGGGACTTGGGCCGGAGGGGATTCAGAGTAGCCACGGTGATCGCCTTTGGACTTTTAAATAAGCGTTGGTTTTCATTAAATTTCCTTTAATTATTATTTATTTTTGGGTTGTAATAAGGCCATTTTAACTTTCCTTTTATTTCTTTTCGGGATTATTTTATTTTTAATAACTTTAAACCTGGTTGATAATTATTCCAATGGGCTAGACTTAGGACATGGTTTCAAAACGATACTTGTTTTCAAAATATCTCAACGCCACAATTAATCGATTTATCAAAGACGTCCACTTAAACAAATTTAAACACGATATAACAAAGTGTGGCTATGGTTGTGGGCATGTCTAGGATTGGATCCAATCAAAGAGTTTGGTACTTAAGCAGCCTTCATGGCTCACCTCCTCTGTCTCGGATACCTACCTGCTGCCCAGCTTCTATACACTTTGTTAACTCAACAAAATATATGGTTTTTAAAACACTAAAACGGAACGTGGGTTTTCAACTCCAATGTGGCACGTCAGATTCGGCCATAACGTCTGGGCTGGGTTTGGGGTGTTACATTTAGTGGTATCAGAGCCAGGTTGCAACAACTCAGCTGTGGATCGGGTCCGAAAATGTTTTTGAAAATTTAGGCCTAAGAAGGTTATTTTTGGAAATGGTTTTTGAAAAGTTCATTTTGAAGATGTTTTGCGGAGTATATATGTTAAAATGGTCCAAGTTTTCCTGTTTTAAATCAAGAGTTCAAAATAAAGGGGTGTTTTCAAATCAAAGTTTTTAAATCTCTATTTTCGGTGATCAAAAACATGGTTTTCAAGTTTTAAACAGATTGGAGAAAGAAGTGGCGCACTGAATCCTCGGCACCAAGTCTGTAAGTATATTTTCTTTACGATATATGATATGATATTATGAATAGTGCTGAGACTCTACTATGATGCTGTAGATAGGGTAAAATTGTGGAACGGTAGAAATGAGACTGTAGCTAGACTACGACGATACGAAAACAATTCTTGAACTGTTATATTTCCATAAGACATTTTCTTAATAAACAGTGGAACATTATACTAATTTCATAAAATTCGTAAATCAGATAAGTTGATATGAGTACAAGAGGAGTTCGTGGACGAGGCCGCGGATGTGGTCGCGGAAGGGTGCAAGCTGAATCTTCATCCTCAGGGCATAGGCCAGCTGAGGAGGCATCTGTGCCACAAGCAACGAAGACTGGGTCTTATGATCGGGCTATGGGGGATGATGCTTTGTCCCAAGCCATGTTAAGGGTTTTAGAAAGAGTTGCTGGAGCTAGTACTGGGACAGTGAATAGAGGGTCTATATCGGAGCGACTCCGGGCCAACGGAGCAGAAGTATTTAGGGGTGTATCTGGAGTAGCCCCAAATGTGGCAGAATATTGGCTAGAGGCAACAGAACGGATCATGGACGATCTAGACTGCTCAGTAGAGCAGAAGCTAAAAGGAGCTATGTCACTGCTACGTGACGAGGCATACCGATGGTGGATCACTGTAAAGGAGACTACCCCAATTGAGCAAGTAACCTGGGAATTGTTCAAAACTACTTTTAAAGGGAGGTATGTTGGAGCAAGCTATGTGGATGCTCGTCGGAAGGAATTCTTGAATCTGACTTAGGGTGATAAGACTGTAGCAGAGTATGAGGCAGAATTTTTGAGGCTGAGTCGATATGCTAGTGGGATAGTGGCAACTGAATATAAGCGTAGTGTCCGATTTGAGGATGGTCTCCGCGATGAGCTTAGGATATTGATAGCTCCACAGAGGGAGCGTGGTTTTGCTGCATTGGTAGAAAAGGCTAAGATAGCTGAGGAGGTGAAGCTGACTGAGTGATAGAATCGTGAGAAGGATCAACCCAGATTCAAGAGGGATTTTAGACCCTAAAGTGCCACAAATCGAAATGTGAAAAGAGCAAGGATAGAGGAACCAGTTCGAACAGTTCCAGTAAATACTTATAAACCGCAGGCTTGTAGGGACTGTGGTAAGGTGCATATAGGGGAGTGCTGGAAACAAACTGGAGCATGTTTTCGATGTGGGTCTAAGGAGCATAAGTTCAGAGAGTGTCCTCGGAGGACAGCTCAGGAGCTAGCTGCAGAGCAAAGGGATGTCCAACCACGGCAAGGAGGACCACCACCACAGGGGGGTCGTGGGCAAGGTAGAGGTGGCAATGGTAATGGACGAGGACGTGGGGCACCTGGCAGAGGTGCTAGACATGCCGAAGCTTGACAGCCGTTGATGGTTTATGCTGCACGACGTCGTGAGGAGGGTGACGCTCCTGATGTTATAACTGGTACGTTCTTCATTCATAGCATGCCTTACACTGCTTTGATTGATGTGGGTTCCACTCACTCGTATGTAGCTTGTGATGTATCTGGGGCTTGGGATGTGCTTCCTAAGGAGACTATGAGTGGGGTATCGGTGATAAGTCCATTGGGACATTCGGTTAAGGTAGATAAACTTTTTAGGGCAGTACCGTTAGTGACACAAGATAAAATCTTTGAAGGAGATTTGATGGAGCTGCCATTTGGGGATTTTGATCTTAACTTAGGAATGGACTGGTTAACTAAGCACAAGGCGATGTTGGATTGTGCTGCAAAGAGGATGGTACTACGAACTGCTGAAGATAAGGAGATAATGGTCATAGGGGAACGAAGGGATTATTTGTCCAATGTTGTTTCGGCTTTAAGAGCCGAGAAGTTGATTCGGAAAGGTTGTGAGGCGTACTTGGCCCTTGTAACTCAAACTGAACTTGAGGAGATAACGGTAGAGTCAGTTAGGACCTTTAAGGAATTTCAGGATGTATTCCTAGATGAACTTCCTGGATTACCCCCGAACAGAGAAGTCGAGTTTGGAATCGACTTATTACCTGGAACAGCTCTTGTGTCCATTGTGCCTTATCGGATGGCACCAAAAGAGTTGGTAGAACTGAAAGCTCAGATACAGGAGTTGTTGGATAGAGGGTTTATAAGACCAAGTGTTTCCCCGTGGGGAGCACCTTTTGTTTGGACAAATAAGCAGCAAGAGGCTTTTGAGAAGTTGAAGACGGTTTTGACGGAAGCGCCAGTGTTGATTCAGCCAGAGTCTAGTAAGGATTTCACTATGTATAGCGATGCATCACATGTAGGTTTGGGCTGTGTGTTGATGCAAGAGGGTAAAGTGGTCGCTTATGCTTCACGACAGCTTAAGCCGCACGAGGTGAACTACCCGACGCATGACTTGGAATTGGCAGCGGTAATCTTTGCACTTAAAATATGTAGCCATTACCTGTATGGGGAGAAATGCATCATCTATACGGATCACAAGAGTCTTAAGTACTTGCTAACTCAAAAGGAGCTGAATCTTAGGCAGCGAAGGTGGATAGAGTTGTTAAAGGACTATGACTGTTCGATTGAGTACCATCCAGGTAAGGCGAATGTCGTGGCTGATGCGCTAAGTCGAAGGGCTGTGGCAGAATTAAAGGCGATGTTTGCTCGTCTAAGTTTGTATGACGACGGAAGTTTATTGGCTGAGTTGCAAGTAAGACCAACTTGGGTAGAACAGATTAAGAAGCAATAGTTAGAGGACGAGTCATTGGTTTATTGGTTTTAGCAAGTTGAGAAGGGGGAGAATCTGGACTTCAGGTTAAATAGTGAGGGAGTTCTTTGTTTTCGAGGAAGAATTTGTATGCCGAGAGACTCAGACTTGAGATTGATGATTTTGAAAGAGGCACATAATGGACCTTGTGCTATGCATCCAGGAGGGAGTAAGTTGTATCGAGACTTGCAAGAGCAATTTTGGTGGCCTGGGCTTAAGCGAGAAGTGACCGAATTTATAGGGAGATGTTTGACATGTCAACAAGTGAAGGCCAAGCATCAACTACCATAGGGATTGTTATAGCCGGTAAAGATACCACTTTGGAAGTGGGAAAGGCTAACTATGGACTTTGTAAGTGGGTTGCCGTTGACACCTTCTAAGAAGGATTCGGTTTGGGTGATTGTGGATAGACTTACGAAATCTGCTCATTTCATACCTGTCCGAACCGATTACTCACTTTAGAAGTTGGCCAAATTGTATGTGGCAGAGAGAGTACGATTGTATGGTGTGCCAACATCGATAATTTTGGACCGAGACCCAAGGTTTACATCTCGGTTTTGACAGAAGTTGCATGAGGCGTTGGGAACGCGAATGGATTTCAGTACGGCTTTTCACCCTCATTCGGATGGGCAGTCAGAGAGGGTTATTCAGATTTTAGAGGATATGTTGAGGGGTTGTGCTATTGAGTTTAGAGGCAGCTGGGAGAACCATTTGCCATTGGCGGAGTTCGCGTATAACAACAGTTACCAAGCAAGTATACAGATCGCTCCATATGATGCACTATATGGGCGAAGGTGTCGTTCACCTACTTGTTGGGCAGAATTGGGGGAAAGGCAAATACTTGGGCCAGAGTTGGTAGCAGATACTGAAGACAAGATTAAGGTGATCAGGAATCGGTTAAAAGAGGCGGTGGATCGACAAAAGTCTTATGCCGATCTGAAGCGTAAGGATATTGAATATGCGGTAGGGGACATGGTCTTTTTGAAAGTTTCGCCTTGGAAGAAGATATTGAGATTTGGTAAGAAGGGTAAGTTGAGCCCACGGTTTATTGGGCCTTACCGAATCATTAAGCGGATAGGGCCGGTGGCTTATCAGCTAGAGTTACCTCCAGAACTGGATCGTATTCAAGACGTTTTCCATGTGCCCATGCTAAGGCGATATCGTTCTGACCCAACTCATATCGTGCCAGTTGCAGAAATCGAGGTACAGTCGGATTTGACCTTTAAAGAGGAACCTCTGCAAATACTTGATTACGATGTCAAGGTGTTGAGAAGGAGGTCGGTCCCATTAGTGAAGGTACTTTTGAGGAACCATGGCAAGGAAGAAGCTACTTGGGAGACCAAAGAGGCAATGCGTCAGCAGTACCCTCAACTGTTTGGATCAGGTAAGTTTCGAGGCCGAAATTTCTTTAAGGAGGGTAGAGTTGTAACATCCTGATTTTCGGGTTTTTCGCAATTCTTGATATTTTAAGTATGTTTCTAAAATTTGGTATGTGATTATGGAATTCATAATTTGGGTATGTAAATGGGCTTATGGAAGGCCCATGAGTTGGCCAAAACCCGGTAGAATTTTTAAATTTTGGACTTAGGAGTTAGGGGTTCTTGCTAGGTGCCCTCATATAAAGTTGTGGGTAAAATGTATCACAAAAAGAGCGTTAGTAAAGTGGCAAGGGTGACGCCACTAAGCTCCTAAAAAGGTGGCGTGTGGAGCATAGGGGAAGACCTGGGATCGATTCCCTGTGTTGGCAAGTAAGAGTATTTATTTTTATGTGCAGGAAGGGTAAGTGTTGGAATCCAAGTGGATTCTGTAAGAGGAGAGTTTGGATCAAGTCAAATGCATGGATTAAGGAGGGATAAGGGGCGAGATTTTAGGGATTTGATATGAAGATAGAGTTGGCCGAATAAGGGAGATTGGAGGGGGGATTTTCGGTAGAGAGGTTTAGTTAGGGATTGTCGGCACTTAGGTATTTTTGTGTCGTTTTCTCCCTGGAGGATTAGTCTTTTTCTCTCTTTTTCTTTTGCAGCTGAATCTACCATCTATTCTTCCATCTTTTCTTCCTTCCCCTCCTTTCAAACCAGCCCACTATTTCCCTCCATTCAGCCATTGTTTCTTTCCTCAATCTCTACTTTTGCCGAAATACTGCAAAAGCCGCAATCAGTGAAGATAAGGGGTGCCGATTCTTTGTGACCAGCAACCTTTTCTTTCCTTTTCAATTGTTGGTGTTCGATTCCTTTACCTTTTAGGCGTACAGATTCAAGAGAAGAAAGACTGTGGTAAGTGCTCAAACTCTAAATGACTCCTAGAGTAACTGATGGCAAAAGTCGAAACCCCTCTAGTTTAGGGAGGTGGCCGAATATGGGCATAGGCCTTATGGGGTCTTCTTTTAATATTTTTATGATTTCTATAGTGGAGGAGCAGCAAGGCATAGTGTTGACTTGAATCAGCTTGGATCTCCGGAGTGGCTAGATCTAGTCAATCAATATCGGCAAGGTAAGGTTCTTAAGGCCATTTTGGATGGTGGCCAAATGTGTAAGTACTAATATAAGATGGTTCTTGTTTTAGGTCAATTAATGGAAGCTGATTTATTAACGGTGGAATATAGGAGAAATCATGTAGGAGATCTCGTCGAGGAATATCGCCAAACAGGTTTGTAACGAACCCTTTTTCATAGCTTAAAGCGATAAATGCCGAAAAGCCGAAATACCGAAATTTTGGCATTTCGAGGACTTATGAGCAAGCGAACGCTCACTAGTTAGTTAGAATCGATGAGATGATGATTGGGAACAATGGAAATGGTAAGAATGTGATTTTTGGCGTTCTCGGTAAGTTGGGCCTCGAGGGACCGAAGTGGGCCCATTAGGCTTTCGGGCCTATTTGGGTAAAATTGGTAAAAAAGGAGAACCTGTTAAATTGCGTATCGTGACTGATAAAACTGTTATGGAATATAGGCTAAATGGGCCTAGATGACGAAATTGGCTAAGTAGGGCCCATTAGAGGTTTTTAGGCCCAATAACTCAATTTCGCTAAAAATGGGCCAGAATCACTGTTTGCACACATGAATTGTTAGTAACCATTAATGAATTTGGAAACCCTAATTTTTGGTAAAATTACAGAATTACCCTTATAATATGAAAATGACCATTTTACCCCTAGGTAAAAATGACCATTATACCCCTAGGGTTTAAATATGAATTTAATACATGGGATTTTGATAAACATGGTATGTATGATATGCACATGATGTATTCATAAATGTATTGGGCTGGGTTTTTATATGGATGGAGGAAGTGCAAAAGGGCTTATGCCCCAGTTATTAAAAGGGCTTATGCCCCAGTTATTAAAAAAGGCTTATGCCCCAGTTATCAAAAGGGCTTATGCCCCAGTTATTAAAAAGGCTTTTGCCCCAGTTATTAAAAGAGGCTAGGCCTCCAGTTATATGATAAAGTAGCTTTGCTGCCAGTGGAGAGTTATGGCGGGGTGGGTCGAGTTAATCCCCACATGGTGTGTTGGTTGGTACGGGTGGAGAGTAGCGGATGGTGGGTTGAGTAGTCTCCCCAAATGGGCTTGCATTCTTTCATTGACATTACACGTGATATTGAAATGGGCCTATGGGCCATACCATTTACAGTAAAGGATTCGGCCTAGTAATATGAAATATAAAAAGGCTTCGGCCCAGTGTTATGAAATATGAAATATGAAAAGGGCTATGGCCCAGTACATGTTGAGATTGGATTTTGGCTTAGGCCCAACAGGCTGTTATTGTTTTGGGCTCTGAAAGGGGCTTGTTGCACACTGAGTTTCCAAACTCACCCCCTTTCCTTAACCTCGCAGGTGAGCTTTGATGTGGGGACTTGGACCGGAGGGGATTCAGAGTAGCCACGGTGATCGCCTTTGGACTTTTAAATAAGCGTTGGTTTTCATTAAATTTCCTTTAATTATTACTTATTTTTGGGTTGTGATAAGGCCATTTTAACTTTCCTTTTATTTCTTTTCGGGATTATTTTACTTTTAATAACTTTAAACCTGGTTGATAATTATTCCAATGGGCTAGACTTAGGACGTGGTTTCAAAACGATACTTGTTTTCAAAATATCTCAACGCCACGATTAATCGATTTATCAAAGACGTCCACTTAAACAAATTTAAACACGATATAACAAAGTGTGGCTATGGATGTGGGCATGTCTAGGATTGGATCCAATCAAAGAGCTTGGTACTTAAGCAGCCTTCATGGCTCACCTCCTCTGTCTCGGATACCTACCTGGTGCCCAGCTTCCATACACGTTGTTAACTCAACAAAATATATGGTTTTTAAAACACTAAAACGGAACGTGGGTTTTCAACTCCAATGTGGCATGTCAGATTTGGCCATAACGTCTGGGCCGGGTTTGAGGTGTTACAAGCACACCAAGTCATACACAGCTAGACAGATTGTAGTCAAATAATCTTTCAAACAGATGCGTATAAAATGTAGCCAAGTAATAAAGCCCACCCATCCAACCAACACATCTCTCCGACCCCATATCACACCCCATAAGAGCTGATTAAGTTCATCCAACCAAAACACACCATATTGGACCTCAAAAAGCCCATCCAATCCTACACACCATGTATGTGGACTAAGCCAATCAGATATTAATACGCACCAGGGCTGGCATATATGCAGTATGGTGCAATGCAGTAGTCTATTGTATGGTCATATTGCAGTTTAAATTGCCAGATCAGATAATGGTATATAACAAAACTAACGTAGATGTGGTACAGTGCAGTAAACCGCTCTACGAATAAGCTTGCAATTAAACTACCAGATCAGAACAGAAATAGTCTTCCTTCTCTTCACAACCAAACCCAAAGCACTTAATGCAAGTTCATGTATGCATTTAAACCTAAAAAAATAATGAACACATCAACAGACAATCAGACAGAAGTAGATATGCACACACACCCAACAGACCAAACTCATAATTCAACATCTCACACCCCAATCACAAATAACACATAAGTTGAAGCCCAGATCAAAATTCTTAGCCACCCTCACTAAAGTTCAGCCATGGTCGAAACACAAAAACAAATTCTCTATTCAAAAACATATACAGAACCAAATAAGTGACTTAGAATCAAACGACTGTATAGGAAAACCTAGGTCGTGTAGGGGTCAAGACGCCCGAGTGGAGGGAGGCACACGGCCTTGTGGCATAGGCACACGCCTGTATGAAACGGGGACACGGTCGTGTGAACAGGTCGTGTAACTCACTATCCAGAATGTGCTAAAATAGAGTACAGGGTAGACACGGCCGTGTGAGGGTCTCACACGCCCGTGTGCCCACCAGACACAGGCATGTGTCTAAGACACACACTTGCGTGGGATCCCTAATTCCCCAAGTTAGCCACACTACTGTGTGGCCAGGCCATGTGGCACCCAAACCAGCCCAGAAACCCTAAATTCCAAAAGCACACGGTCGTGTGTAGGGGAACACGCTTGTGTGGCCACCCGTGTGGTCATGAAACCACTCTAAAAAAATTGAATAGAAGTCTCATTTTTCGATCAGTAAAATGACCCCTAATCATGTATTTTTGAATCACACCATAAAAATTCGATTCTATGCCATATAAATCCAATACAAAACTCAATTAATCACAACCAAATCACACAAAAAGAGTTGCCAAATTTTAAAGCGATTCTATACCGAATTATACGGCACAGAACACACTCATTATGTCAAATTACCCAGAATCAATTCAATATTCAAAACTAAAAAGAAAGTGTAACACCCCTCGCCTGTATCCAATGCCGGGATAGGGTTCGAGGTGTTACATGACTTAAACTCAATCAATCACACAAAAATCGGGTCGTAAAATTTCAATAAATTTAAAAATTTTCATTTCGCATACATTTTGTCCCTTAAACGGGCTCTCAAGGCCCAAAACATGCGTTAGAGGCGATTCGAGACTAAACTGAGAACTTAAGAAAACTTGAAAAATTTCATGTTTTAAGGCTCTACACGCACGTGTGGATATAGATCGTGTAGTCACACACACCCGTATGGCTTGGGACATGCATGTGCCCTTAGCTCGTGTGAAACACTGACTTTAAAACACAGCCATGACACACGCCCATGGGGGCAGACCATGTGTCACACACGGTCTAGACACACGCCCGTGTGTCTACCCATGTAGACAATTACAAGGTTATTTTCCAAGCCATTCATGAGGCATTATTAATTATTTACCAGTCACTTAATCTTGCATCAGTTACTAACTCATCAATGGATCTAAATTCAATCTCTAAGCATTCATGCTGTAAGCCACATCACAAGAGATAATAACATGCATGCATAAGAATAATCATATAGGCCCATAACGTCATTAGCCGACATAGGCCAATTTACAAGACTACATACTACCTTAATAACAAGCCAATGCCTTTGGCTAAATCATAATATCATATACTCAACATTAAGACCTTATACATGCCACAAACTCGAAACACTAGGATTTACTTACGCTGATAGTGTTAACTCGACAGTCTGATAATATCTCTGACAGCCTCCAACCCGAGCTAACCTGGCAACCCTAGGGAACATGAGAAAGAAAAGGGGGTAAGCTTTCCGCTTAGTAAGTTCATATGAAAACAATAAGCAACTCATTAACATGTTTTATCAATGTTTACAACCTATTCTCAAGTTCACAACAAGTTGTCTTCTTGAGTAACAGTCACTAAATTGTTTATATCTAGAGCTAAGAAACTCAAAATTAAGTTCTGTTAATTTTAATTAAAACTAGACTCATGTACCTTTCTACCATAAATTTCCAAAATTTTTTGGTTTAGCAAATTATTACATTTTATTTCTTAAAATTACCCTTGATTCACTATCTGGCAGTTCCGATCCTTTTATACTAAAGTTCAAATATCTCATAGCACAGGACTCGAATAATATTCTTGTCTATTTATCTTGAAACTAGACTCATTAGGGATTCTAATCATATAAATAATAACTCATAACCATTTTTTTACAATTTATAATGATTTTCTCAAATCATAACAGGGGATCTCGAAGTCATTCTCCCTCTGTCTCATACAGCTTCAAATATCTCATTATAGAAAATTCTTTTGCTTACACGGTTTCTTTTAAAAGAAACTAGACTCAATAACCTTTATTTTAATATTTTATTCAGCTTCTAACTCATTTTACACTATCTTTAGTGTATTTTCAAAGTTACACTACTGCAGTAACTCAAATCTGTCAAGGCTAAGTTACTCATTCACGATCATTGCTCACAAAATTAATACATCATTTCATCCATCATGGTAAGAACACATATTTATGCATCATAGATCATTCACATACCAAGGCATTCTCATAGGCTTAGTGTACATACCTACACAACTCATAACATAACTCAAGTGCATACTCACCAATGACTTACCTCATTGGGACCATCATCAACTTTTTCCTCGGATTATCTGTTGAATACTCGGAATACTAATTGGATACTCGGAACCTTTGCACATAAGTGCCTCAATTGTAGCTAAAGCTACCTCATATCTCATGACATTAAAATGCTCACTCTTGAGCTAGTAATCTAGACTCATAATTCCTAGTGACATGTTACTCGTATCCTATTTTATTCCTAAGGTTCAAACGAGATTTTTCCTCGTCTATTAAGGCTTTGTCTTATCATATTTCTATTAATCACATACACTTAATATTTGTACAATTCATGTGATGATAACATTTAAATACATGTATAGCATGGTATTGTTTACATACGAACTTACCTCGATACCACAAAGGTGAAAAGGACGTGATCATCCCTTAATCGATTTCTTTCCGTTCTAGGTCCAAATCTCAATTTTCATCATCTATAACTTCACATTAAACGTATTAAAACAATGTACTAATCAAATTAGTCCATTGATACACTTGGGCAATTTTTACAATTTTGCCCCTATATTTTGCCAAAATTACCAAATTACCCCTAGGCTCGAAAAATGATTTTTATTCAATTTCTTTACTCTTTAAGACTAGATCAACCATTTTCATAACTATGGATACTCACAAAAATCATTATTACACACATTAACAACCCATTTTACAACTTTGCATAATAACCTTTTTAAGGTATTTTCATGCAAATTTCCTTCACAAAAGTTGTTTATTAGACAACTACAATTCATATTATTCTATAAAAACTCAGAAAAAAACACATATACATTCATGGTAAAACCCTAGACTCTTTATCATTTTGCAAAATAGTCCCCTCTTATGAAAGCTCATGCTTTAGGGGTTACAAAAATGTAAAAATCTTCAAGAAAAGCATTAAAATCACTTACTAGAAGAGAAACTAAGTGGCTGAAAGTTTCAAGCTCTCAAAACCCTTTCTTTGCTGCATATTTCAGTGGAGGAGAAGAGAAAAATGATAGCTTTTTCTTTTTGATTTGTTAATAATAAAACTAGTCAAAATTGGTGACCAAATGTCACCTAATTTTGACTTTTCAACAATTTTTGTCCCCCATGACTAGTCACGCTTTATTTAGGTTTCTAATTTCACTTTAAAGTCCCCCAAATTAAGACACAAAGCAATTTAACACCTTAGGCATCAAAACACAACTTTTACATTTTACGCGATTTAGTCCTTTTTCGAAGTTGGACTAGAAATCGCTAAAATTAACTTACCAAAATTTACATGCACTTATAAAATTATATTATAACACATAAAATAACATCAAACTAATTTTCTCCTGCATCAGAATAGTGGTTTTGAAACCACTGTTCTGACTAGGCCCGAAATCGAGCTGTTACATTTCTTCCCCCCTTTAGGGATTTTCGTCCCCGAAAATCTTACCAAAAAAAGTTACTCTCAACTTTCACGAATCACTTATTTCTTTTTCTCACAACTTACAAAACAACTCAGCTCAAGCTCATACTCAGGATTTCTGTAACGTTTTTATAGTTACCATAAGAGTCTCGGCTCAATTCGAAATACTGAAAACTAACATTCTAAGAACTAGAAGCTTAAAAACACAACTCGTCCAAATCCATCTAACAATACCTCTATATATACCAGAATAGTCATGCGAAATACTATCATTAATCTATCAAAATCCAATATGGTATCTCTTATTTACCCGGATAAGAGAGACATCCCGGTACGAAATTCATACTATTCCTTTCTCATTTTCTTCTCTCTCTCTCTCTTTTTTATTTTATCAAATGCCATCACTGACAATCATAAATCTCAAATATATCTGATAATCGGCCTTACCTTGTAGACAATTCACTACCCTTTGGAAGAACAGACAGGATGCTACTAAAAACTCTCTACATAACTCGAAACTTCTCGGTACTCAAACCTTACTCTCTTATAGCCTCCTCTTTATGCTTAAGCCCTTAACTGTTTTGAAACTTTACTATAACCGCATCTCTTGAATAAAAGAAATCCAACTAATTAGGTTTTTCGTATCATACTTATAAGAATAAAACCTCATCATTTCTAACTGTATGACTTCTTACCAAGGAACACGTAAAGGTATTCTTGAACCAGAGAATAAACTTAAATGCACATAACTCAGATTTACTTTTGCAGAATAGCCATTCTTTACCCCAAGAATTTTAAAGAAATCTCTACACTGAAATCCCCGCGCTTCTATAGTCGAGCCAGAAGCATAATCATAACAGATTCTAACATCGCAAGTCAAAGATTACTCGTAAAGATAAGCCAAGCTCGATAATTCTCAAAACAAGAACGAGAGAAAACCAATATAAGAAATTCCTAGATATAAGACTATACCAGAAATCTGAGAATATAATCCAGAAGAAAATAATAAAGATGATTCGAAAAATCCCTCAGAGAAAACTAGAAGAAAACTACTGTCTGTACGCTCTAGAATTCCTCATAACAAAGGTAACATAATTCTCACATATATAAACCACAATCAATAGAACATCAGAATAATCTCACATAGATTTTTACTATCAACTTCATTCCAATATATCAGAATAGAAATATGAAAAGATGGAGAAATGTCGATCATAACTAACTGGACCAATAGAGCTTTTCATCTAATATCACAGTCACTAGCATCCTCATACAATAGAATTCCCACTCGAAAGGGATAACCATACGTATTTCCCAGAATAGAGGAAAATATAGAATACTCAGAAGGGAAAGATAGCCATAACTTTTATTTAATTGAATCTGACATACTCAGGCATCTGTGCAAGTCTGACATTATTCCTCTAACTAATTCTGTCTTCACTAATCCCATACTATGCCATTATTGTACTCTTTAGTTTCACTTTTGCAAGCTTATGCAACATATCTCTCGAGAATCTCATCGTATAACTCTATTCTGGTAAGAGGGCGAAGATTGTAAAGCCTCTAAACTTTTGACTCTCAAGCAAATACATATTCAACAACAACATAGCTTTACGCGCATTGATTCAAACATTTCAAATTTTCAACTTGTTATAAACACATTTTCACATATCTCAGTAATACAAGCAACTTTATTTCATGTGAATATTAGCTAAACATAAGTGAATTTATCACAACTCAAACTTTCATTTCTTTTACCCAAATTACTATTAATGTCTTATCAAGTTCCCACATTTAGTCCTAATCACTTACTAGTATTTATCAAATTGGAGAACGTCTTACGATTTTGAGTACATCACTTACTTGATGCCATAGTCCAACTATGGACTTGCACTAGCTCTTGTCCATCTGTGTCGATGCCATGTCCCAGACAGGTCTTACACTGACACATGTAACTGATAAATCGTAATTTATACATATTTTTTACCCCATGTTTAACGCATTTTATGGATGATTTCCCATTAGAATTGGTGAATTTGATGCTCCTAATGCTTTAATTTCATGTTTTATACTTAGGAGAGCATAGGAGAGCGAAAGAAACGAGAAACGGGCCAAAAATAGAGAAAAATGGGACAAAGTACTAATTCACCAAGGCCTGGACCTCTTCACACGGGCAGACCACATGGCCATGTCAATTTGGCAGATTCGAAGCATGATTCACACGTGCGTCTCACACGGGCATGTCCCTGCCAAGCCCAAGTTGAGTCTAATTCAAAAAAGGCCAATTTTGAGGGTTTCTAGGCATTCTAAAGCCTATAAATACACTCTAGAGGAGGAAAGTAAGGGACACACAGGGAAAGCAATACTACATTGGGTAGCTAACATGGGAGTTGGTGAGAAGCTAGCTTTAAATAGAGCGAACCAGATGAGTTGGGAAAAAAGAAAAAGGGGATTAAGACCCAATGCAGGATGTGCCAAGGTTGGTGATCGTGGACTTCAGCGTGTTCTCATAAACAGGTGTGTATTCACGCCCTTCTTTGTTAGAAATCGGCAAAAGCTGAAAGCCGCCACGAGTGTTCTCGTGTGCTGGGGCTATTTTGGGCCTTGATGGGCCTGTGGGCCCACTTGTGTAAATCTAATTGTTAGGTGGGAAGTAGTTGGGCCTGATGGGCCATATGAATGTGGTTGGGCCTGATAGGCCATATGAATGTGTTTGGGCCTGATGGGCCATGTGAACGAGATTGGGCCTAAAGGGGCCAAATGAATAAGTGTAGATCTGTTAGTTTTTAGTAAAGGGGTTGTGGACCTAGTTTTTGGAAACTACTCAAGCAGACATAAAACTTAAATAATTAATTAATCGCGACCGTGGACGAGTCATAAGGTTAAGGTGTAGCAATGGGTATATGCATGTCTAGGATTGGATCTAGAGAGAACTTGGTACTTAAACGGTCTTAATGACTCACCTCCTCTTCTCTGGAATCCTACCTGGTGCATAGTATCTGTTCACTTTAGCCAACGAGGACTTGTTAACAGGCCAAGGTAAGTAATAAACTCATAATAAAGAGAAATTACTTAAATACCCTCAATTTGTAAAATTATCGGAATACCACCGATTTGTAAAATCACCTAAATACCATCGATTGTAAAATTACTGAAATACCCTCGCTTTGAAAATTTACTAAAATACCGGCGATTTGTGAAATTAACGAAACACCATCTATTTGTAAGATTATCGAAATATCCCCAATTTGTAAAATTATCGAAATACCATCAATTGTGAAATTACTGAAATACCCTCGATTTGTAAAATTACTGAAATACTCCCGATTTGTGAAATTACCAAAACACCCTCAATTTGTAAAATTATCAAAACACCCTCGATTTGTAAAATAACCGAAACACCCTCGATTAAAATTACCGAAATACCCTTGATTTGTAAAATTACCGAAATACCCTCAATTTGTAAAATTATCGAAATACCCTCGATTTATAAAATTACCGAAGCACCCTCAATTTGTAAAATTATCGAAATACCCTTGTAGTGTAAAATTACCGAAATACCCTTGTAGTGTAAAATGACCGACATACCCCTGTAGGGTAAAATGACTATTTTTCCCTTGACGGTAAATGACCGACTTAGACTTCGAATTTGACTCATTTGATTATGAATGTATGATTGTGTTTTAATTGACTTGACTGTGGTTGTATGACTAATATGCTCTTAATATATGTTTAAAAGATTGTTACTGAGTATGGCCATTCTGCATACACGTGTGATGATTGAGCATGACATACACGACATATTGCATGGGTTGGGAATTATGGAACGGAGGAAGTATATAAGGATCGCATGGTTGCTTGATGACCGTGGATTCACCGATGGCTATTAAGCCTAATATTTGATTAGCAGCTTGCTATAATGAAGGTAGTACCACTACCGGGCTACCATTGATGTGTATCGGTTGGGTGGGTCGATATTTATATCCCCACATGATGTGTACCAGGGGACGAAGTTGGTGTGTAGCGGTTGGATTATTTGGGTGGGTTACACAGCATTGCATGTATTATATTATTGTGATATTATTACGATGTGGGCTTCGGCCCAACTGAGGCTAAGATGGGCTAGGCCCAATTGATTCTATTATGGGCTGTGACCCAAATGATATTGTAACGGGTTTTGGCCCACGTATGCTCTTAACTGGACTATACTGTTACTGTAATGGGCTTTGGCCCAGACTGATTCTGAATTCTGTCTGTTTACTGACTGTTACTCTAGTAAGGGGATTACACACTGAGTTTTCGTAAACTCACCCCATTTATTAACTGTACAGGTAATCCCCAGCGTTAGATGGATCGGAGTCGCAGAGGGACTCGGAGACGACCACTCAACTGCACATGTTTTTCTATTTCGTTTATTTAGTTAAGCACTTTGGTTTTTGATTTGGGTTGTAATAAGGCCTTTCCTCTGGTTATTATTTCAAATTAGGATTATTATTATTATTATTATAATTTATATTTGCTAGAAGTAGTACATGGTTTTCCTTAAACCATAACTATTTTTTTTAATACTACGTTTCTGCAACTCAATTTTTAAATGACAAGTTTTCTTAGATCATCCGTTTTAAATAAAGCTTCCGGAACTGAAAAGAGATTTAAAAAGTTATTATTATCATACAAGAAGGAATAGTGGTATCAGAGCCAAGTTTCAAAACTCAACTGTGGAATGGGTTTTAAAATTGGATTTTCGAAAGAATTGTTTCAAAAAGGTTTGAAAAGATTTGAAGTATTTGAAATGTTTTTTTGAATATTTTCCTGAAAGTGTGGTTATCGAGTCTCTGGCACCGAATCCGTAAGTTTTCTTTTAGACTGTACTTAAAGTTAGATTTTGTATTTATTCAGTGTATGTTCTGGAAATCAGATTTTTTTTTAAGTTAGCAGTAATACTGTGATGAATTTCGAAGGCAAGCAAGGTCGCGAGGAGTTGCCTGTCTCCCCAGAACATGAGCTTCTTCAAGAAACTGTAGTCAAGGTAAGTCCGCTAACTTCAGGTAATAATAATGTAATAGGTCCCATTTGCCCGGGCTATTAAAAGTCTAAAACAGAATAAACCAAATAAAAGAAAAAATAAGTTTTTTTAACAGTCCATTTTACTGGGCCCACGGGCAATTAAACCCAATGTCCCAATTACACCCAAGCCTATACCGTAGCCCAAATACCCAAATGCTGCTAAAATTCATTAAACCCAAAATACACAGGGCCTAAATGGCCCAAATAGTTAATAGAAGACAGAAGGCTTAGGGTTTCAGAAACCCTAGGTGCCGCAAGCACTCAAATCGTCACCCCCTTTCGTCTCGCGCCGTTCCAGTGACCCTTCATCGATGCCTCCATCGGCGCCGTGATTCCAGCTCCGTATCGCACCGTAATTGGTGCACGAGTCAGCGCCAGTGCACTCACCACCGTGATATCCCCGCTGGTACCTACAAAAAGGAAAGAACCACAGCAGAAAAGAGAAGCAAACATGGAAAGAAATCAAATATTTCTTTCCTAAAATGTTACAATTTACAGAAGGCTATAAAAGCCTCGTTTCTAATTTGTAAGGGGGTACGATGGATCAAATAAAAAACACAGAGAAATAGATTATAGATTTTTAGCTTTGCCAAAAAACAGAGGTGATTCTTCTTGCTTTTTAAAATTTTTCTCTTGAATACTCACATTACATACATACAAAATACTATAAAAATAAATAAAAAGAGGATTACCTCTCGATTTGTTGGGAAAAATGAGGCTTTTCGAATCTCGACTGCCGTATGTGGGGGATTCAACAGCGACGCGTGGGCGCGTGGGAGCCCGATAAAGAAGGCTCGACGGAGCTCCGAGGGCCTGCTCTCTGTTCCCTTTCAGAGGTTTCTTTAGTTTTTTTCTTAAAACAGGTTAAAAATGAATTGCTGGCACCAAATTTGGCTTATATAGCCTCATGGAAACGGCGTCGTTTTGCTTAAAACGATAAACTTCAAAACGGCGTCATTTCAAAGGTAAGGATCCGCGCGTTGACCCGTGACCCGGGAAGGATCCACGTGTTTTTGTTTAAAGGGCTAATTGCCCAATTGATCCTTTCACATTTTTAATATTTATAATTTCATTTATTTTTATTTTAATTTGGCCCTAACCTTTTATTTTTGTTTCAATTTAGTCCTAATGGCTATTATAAAATTTATTACGGGAACGACGTCGTTTTTGGGATTAGGGCTAATTGTCCAGGGAGTCTCTCAGATTTTAGCGGGCGTTTCAATTAGGTCCAATTTTTTATTTTTAAAACTAACCCTAAAGTTTTATTTTTATTTAAATTTTAATCCTTTTTAAATTTTTTATATATAATTTATTTATTTAAAATGTTTTACATATCATTTATTTTTATTATAAACATTATTTATACATTTAAAAAATTATTATATATTTTTTTATTTATGTATTATTTGTTATATTATTTATATTTTATTATATATTTTATTTATATATTTTATTATATATTAAATCATTTTATTATATATATTATTCATTTCTTATTTTATTATATATTATGTTATCTTATTATTTATTATTATATATAATTTTAAAATTTACAAATTATTATTAAATATTGTTTTTATATATCATTATTAAATATTTAGTATGAAATCTTCTAAAATTTACTATAAAATTTTGTTCCTATTTAACATATTATTATTTTTATAAATATATATTAAATTATTATATCATATAGTATATTTTTATATATTAACCATTTTCTTAAAAATTCTCCTTTATTATTTATATATTTTTTAAATATTTTATTTAATACCTAATTTATTTTTATTTGTATTTTAGTTTTGTTATATTTATTTTTTAACTTATTTATATACGTTCATAATTTGTTTATTTGTTTATTTGTATTTTTTTATTTAGTATTGTTTTAGTATAATAATTTTATCTCATAAATTATTTGTTATCTTATGTTGTAACGCCCCAATTTTCGGGTTTTCTGTGTTTCTGTGATTTTTAAAATTTTTTGTGTGTTCTGGTTGGTTAAAATATAAATTTTAGTAGGTTAGTGGGCCTTTGGAAGGCCCAAACTTAAGTTAAATCCGTCGTAGTCTTCGGAATTTTAATTTTATGAACAGGTGATGCAATTGGCATTTGGGCTTTTAAGAGTAAAGAGGTAAAAGATGATACAAAAACGAGTGTGGTGTAGTGGCAAGGTGGCGCCACTTAGGGGACAAGGAAGTGACGCCATAAAGGAAGCAAGGGGTCCAAGGTTCAAATCTTGGCTCTTGTAATATATTTTGGTTTCTCTTTTCAATAAATCTGGAAGCAAGTAGGTGCGCTTTAAAGTTTAATGTGTTGGATTCATGACACAAATGAGTTGATGGCCTAGCGGTGGTGGCGTGAGTTGGCATGTGAGAGGACTTTGGTTCGAATCCCTTGGCACGCAAAGGTTGATTATTTTGCTATGTTGGGACGGCAAGAGTTGGTGTTGGTTTTAAACTCTGGTGATGGAGGGATCCCACATCGAAAAGGTAACATAAGAGTAGATGGAGAGCTGGCTTTAAATAGAGCAAACAATGAGGAGAGTAGGCATACCCTTCTTGGCTGATCCCTTTCGCTTTGTGACGTGCTCGTTTGGGTTGGGCGTCAGCTAAGAGTGTTTGGAGCGCAGATTAACTATAGTCTCCTAACAGGTGTGTATTTCTCATTACTCTAGCAGTAGGACGGCTATTTTGGGCTGCGATGGGCTGAAATGGGCCATGTGGTCCCAATGGGTCCGTAGGCCCAAATGGGTAAGTTGTAGAATTACTAAAATACCCCTGTAGGGTAGGACTACCGATTTACCCCTAGAGGGTAAAATGACTATTTTGCCCCTCGTGCGTAAATGACTAACTTGTGGGATGATTGGGTTAGTTGACGTGGATTTATGTTAGTTATCGTTAATTCGTAAGTCTAATGTGTTAGTGATCAATTGTAGGATTATCATGTGGGAGTTATCTTCATCGATCGTCATCAACCAGGTGTATAAACGACACCCTCCCTTAGACTGAATCAGTAAAAGCCGAAATACCGAAACGTTGGTATTTTGTGAACTCGCGAGCGTGCGAGCGCTCGAGAGATAGTTGTTAATGAATATGGTGCATTTGGATGATTAGAGTGCAGAGTGTGCATTTTCGTGCAAATGGTATTTTTGGGCTTAATGGGCCGAAAACGGGCCAATGGGCCAACGGGCCCACTTTGGTAAAAAGACGAGGTAAGTACTTCTGATTACTTGGTAAATGTTCGAATGAGCATGAAACCTTAGCAATAGGTAATAATTACTGAAATACCCTTATGCATGCAAAATTACGATTTTACCCATAGGGTTTTTTTTTCTGAAAAGCATGATGTTCTGTGTCTGTATACGTATGCCATGACATATTATTTCTGTTGCATGGGACATGGGTTTATATTGATGGAGGAAGCGTTCTGGTAGCCTCGCTGCAATCTGGTGGCCTCGCCACATATATCTGTTCTGGTGACTTCGTCACAATATCTGGCAACCTCGCTGCAATCTGGTGGCTTTGCCACATATATATATGTTCTGGTGGCCTAGCCACAATATCTGTATCTGGTGACTTCGTCACAATATCTGGCAGCCTCGCTGTAATTTTTATGGTGTGTAGCGGTTGGGTGGGTCGAGTAGTCTCCCCACATGGTGTAAGGCTGGTACGGGGGTGTTATGGATGGCTCTGGGTTGGGATTTCTGCATTCTTGATATATTTGTTCTGTATTTGCTATGGGCCTATGGGTTTCATTCTGATTTCTGTACTGGGCCAAGGCCTAGATAAGTCTGACTCTGAGGTTTGATCTGTTTTAGGCTATGGTTGGGTTATGTTACACACTGAGTTTACCGAACTCACTTTTTATTTTCATCTCTGTGGGAAATCCCCAACCATAGTGGGCTTGGAGCTGTGAGGGATTCGGAGTGGCCACATCATCTGCAAAGTTGGTTTTTCTAAGTTAGTTTATTTTTATTATTTTTATATTCTGATTTAATTTTGTGTTTTAAGTTGTAATAAGGCCGCTATTTAAATTTCTTTTTTCTGCTATGGTTTTATTTTCTGATTATATTGATACTATGACGAAACTGCTAGTGTTAGGCTGCGCGGGTTTTCAAAATTAATGAATGTTTTCAAGACTCAACAAGCACAACAAATGGATAGCCTAAAGATTGATAAACCGGCTTTTCATTCAACCGTTGTTTTTACAAAGACCACCCCAATCACTTAAACCAGCGAATGCATACTAAATCGTAAGTCCATGTGACACGTCAGATCTGGCCATAATGTCTGGACTGGGTTTGGGGTGTTACATTTAGTAGTACCAGAGCCAAGTTGCAACAACTCGGCTGTGGAATGGGTCTAAAAATGGGAGTTTGTAAAAAAACACTAAATAAATGTTTTCGAAAATCGGTTTTTTTGGAACTTGATTATAAATTGTTTTCGAGAATGTTTCCAATATTTTCTCTTTACAAATAGATGATTTTAAAAATTAAAATCAGTTTTCTAAAATTAGGTTTTTTAGAAGGTGGCACGCCTAATCTCTGGCCCAAGATTGTAACTTTTTTGAACCTTTCTGATTGTTTCTGAAATATCTGTTATATGCTTGTACAAAACCTTATCATGGTACTTTAGTTAGCGTAACACTGGAACTATAGAAACTCTGATAAGTAGACTGAGACTGTAGCTAGGCTACCGCAAAAGGAAACAAACTCAAAATCTGAATTACTGTTATTCATAAGACATCTGCAATAAACACTGAAATATTAAACTGATTCATAAAATTTTTAATCAGATAATATGAAATGAGTACACGAGCAGCTCGTGGAAGAGGCAGTGGACGTGGCTGAGGTAATGCTCAGACTGAATCTTCGTCTTCAGGACATGTGCCGGTAGCAGATGCATTGGTACCACCGGCAACGGAGGTAGAGTCTCATGATCGAGGTGCCAGGGATGATGCTCTGTCCTAGGCAATGCTCCGAGTTTTGGAAAGGGTTGCTGGGGCAAGTACGGGAAATAGAATTTGACAGTCTATTTCTGAGCGACTCTGGGCCAATGGAGTAGAGATATTTAGGGGCGTATCTGGTGTAGCTCTGAATGTGGCTGAGTATTGGTTAGAAGCCACAGAGCGGATTGTGGATGATCTGGACTGCTCTGTGGAGCAGAAGTTGAAGGAAGCCATATCGTTACTCAGGGATGAGGTTTATCAGTGGTGGCTCACGGTGAGAGATGGAACTCCTGCTGACAGTGTGACTTGGGAGCTGTTTAAGACAGCCTTCCAAGGAAAGTATGTTGGGGCTAGTTACGTGGACGCTCGCTAGAAAGAATTTCTGAACCTGGTCCAAGGGAGTAAGTCAGTGGCTGATTATGAGTCTGAGTTTTTGAGACTGAGCCGGTATGCTTCTGGGATTGTTGCTATAGAGTATGAGCGTAGCGTACGCTTCGAGGATGGTCTGAGAGATGAACTTAGGGTGCTGATTGCGCCGCAGAGGGAGCGTAACTTCGCTGCTTTATTGGAGAAAGCTAAGATAGCTGAGGAAGTGAAGCATACAGAAAGACAGAATCGTGAGAAAGATCGGAACTATTTTAGGAGAGATTTAGGACTTTCAAGTGGTATGAACAGGAATGTTAAGAGAGCAAGGGTAATGGAGCCAGTTCGAGTAGTACCGATGAATGCTGTTAGACCGCAGGGTTGTAGGAATTGTGGGAAGATGCATATGAGCGAGTGTCGGAAATGTTCTGGTGCTTGTTTTCGATGCGGATCTATGGAGCATAGGGTTAAGGATTGTCCTCAGGAACAAGATCAAGTTCAAGTTTTAGAGCAGAGGCGCGCTCAACCAGTGAGGGTTGGACCACAGTTTCCGAGAGGACGTAGGCAAGTTAGAGGTGGTAATGGAAACGGTCAAGGAAGAGGAGCGCCTGGCAGAGGTGCTGGATTTGCTGAGGCTCGCCAGCCGACGTTGGTGTATGCAGCTCGTCCCCGAGAGGAGGGTGATGCACCTGACATCATAACCGGTACATTTCTGATTTCCAGTCTGCCATACACTGCGTTGATAGATATTGGATCTACCCAGTCATATGTTGCATGTGTTATATCTGGGTCGCTGGGTGTGCGCTTTGAGGAGACCGTGAGTGGGGTATCTGTACTAAGTCCTTTGGGTCACTCGGTTAGGGTAGATAAACTGTATAGAGATGTGCCTATAGAAACTCAAGGAAAATTTTTCTTTGGAGATCTGATGGAGCTACCTTTCGGAGAATTCGATCTCATTTTGGGAATGGATTGGCTTGTTAAGCATAGGGCTACTCTGGATTGTGCTGCTAAGCGAATAATGTTAAAGACCACAAAAGATGAGGAGGTTTTGGTGATAGGCGAATGTAGGGATTATCTGTCTAATATGGTGTCGGCATTGTGAGCCGAGAAGTGGATTCAAAAGGGATGTGAGGCTTATTTGGCATTTGTAAGCCAATCAAAAACTGAGGATCTGATAGTGGATAAAGTTAGAACCGTCAAGGATTTTCAAGATGTTTTTCCAGAGGAGCTTCTGGGTTTGCCCCCGAATCGAGAGGTTGAGTTTGGAATCGACTTGTTGCCTGGAACGACACCGGTGTCCATTGCACCTTCTAGGATGGCACCGAAGGAGTTGGTGGAGCTAAAAGCCCAAATTCAAGAGTTATTGGATAGAGGCTTCATTAGACCAAGTGTGTCTCCGTGGGGAAAACCAGTGTTGTTCGTAAAGAAGAAAGATGGGTCAATGCGGATGTACATCGATTATCGGCAGTTGAACAAACTGATGATTAAGAACAAGTACCCACTGCCGAGAATTGATGATTTATTCGACCAACTTAGAGGAGCTTCAGTATTTTCCAAGATTGACATTCTATCTGGGTATCATCAGTTGAGGGTTAAGAAGGTGGATATTCACAAGACGGCATTCAGAACTCGGTATGGTCACTATGAGTTCTTGGTTATGCCATTTGGGTTGACAAACGCACCTGCGGCATTTATGGATCTGATGAATCAAGTGTTCCAGCCATACTTGGATCTATTCGTGGTAATCTTTATCAACAATATTCTGGTTTATTCTGAAACTGAGGAGAAGCATGATGAGGATCTTCGTATTGTGCTGCAAGTGCTGAGGGAGAAGGAGCTTTATACGAAATTCAGTAAGTGTGAGTTCTGGTTGAGAGAGGTAACTTTTTTGGGGCATGTTATCTCTGCAGAAGGGATCAAGGTGGACCCTCGAAAGATTGAAGTGATTCTGGAATGGAAGCCACCGAGGTCAGTGTCAGAAATTTGAAGTTTTCTGGGTTTTGCTGGGTACTATAGAAGGTTTGTGGAAGGATTTTCTGTGATGGCAACTCATTTGAAAAAGCTTATAAGGAAGGGAGTACCATTAGTTTAGACTGAGAAACAAAAAGAATCTTTTGAGAAGTTGAAGAAAGTTCTGACTGAGGCATCTGTACTGATTCAGCCGGAGTCTGGAAAAGATTTTACCGTATCCAGTGATGCATCACACGTAGGGTTGGGTTGTGTGCTGATGCAAGAGGGTAAAGTGGTTGCTTATGCATCGCGATTGTAACACCCCGAACCCGAGACCGTCACCGGAGTCGAACACGAGGTGTTAACAGACTTAAAAAAATAATTTCCCAGACACTGCCAATCTGCGTACTAGTCACTTTAAAAATCATATCTTGAGTTCAGAAACTCGGAATCCAGTTCCGTAAATTTTCCCTGAAACTAGACTCATATTCCCATCTAGATATTTTTTTTCTAGAATTTTTGGTTGGGAAAATTAGTACAGTTTATTAGTCAAAATCTCCCATGTTACAGGGATCAACTACACTGACCTTTGCACATTACGACTTGGATATCTCCCTGTACAGAGCTTAAATACTGATTCCGTTTGTTTCTATAGAAACTAGACTCAGAGAGGAATCTATAAATATGTGGCTTGACTCCTAATTGTCTCTGGTTAATTTGTAATGAATTTCCAAAGTCGGAACAGGAAATCCAGAAACCGTTCTGGTCCTATCTCACAAGAACCTGAATATCTCTTAACATACTGTCCGTATGATTGTTTCGTTACTTTCATATGAAAATAGATTCATCAAGGTTCGTTTACATAATTTATTCACTATTTAATTCCATTCCTACTATTTTAGTGATTTTCTAAATCTACATCACTGCTGCTGTCAGCATCTGCCTTTAAGGTAGACTTTACCTATTTCATAGTTTCCATGATTCAACTAGCCCTTTTTGCATAAATAGCACAATTTATGATAGTGATTAACCATTCCCATGGCCAATCCTTGTCAAGCATATCCACACCTCTCAATAACCATATCCCTACCAAATGATTATAACATTATACTCAAACATATATAAGCCATTTTCGCATGGCTATCCAAAATTATACAAGTCCAAAGGGTCCATGACCCACAACAAACGGGTAGTCCTATACATGCCATTTTGAAGTTCAACCAAAATTGTACCAAAAGGGGGGGGCTTTGATAGTGTGGGCGACTTCGACTTCAAAATCCCGAGTCCGATAGCTGGAGAACCAAAATCTATAAAACAGAGGATCAAAGAAACGGAGTAAGCAATTTATGCTTAGTAAGTTTTGAGCAAGGAATTCCAGCACAGCAAAAGTATAGCATTCATATAGCTAAACGGATAATTTCATATGCACAAATTTTCGATATCATACTTGCTTCACATTACCAACCCTTATGTACATACACAAAAGATCAACTTAGCCAAAGGCTGGTAGCTCGTTTATCAACTGAACGAATACTTATTTGTAAGGGCTCAACTAAATTCAAGCACATACGAAACATACCTCAATGTTGGGATGTTTCTAGAGTATTTACTGAAATTTTTACAGCAAGATCATTCATTCCCAAATCACGTACCTTCGGAATTTAACCGGATATAGCTACTCGTTCAAATGCCTTCGGGACATAGCCCGGTTATAGTAACTCGCACAATTGCCTTCGGGACTTAACCCGAATTTAGTAACTCATACAAATGCCTTCGGATCTTAGTCCGGATATGGTCACTTAGCACAAAGCCTTCGGGACTTAGCCCGGACATCATTCAAATAACCATGCACATTTAACAATAAATCATGGCACATTCGTATTTCATTTTCGTTAGCAAAACTCGAACACAAGACACTTATCATTCTTGCAATTTCGGCTCAATAGCCACACACAAAGAGCATGATTTTGATTTTCTTAAAACATGATCTAATCAAATCATAATTTAAGCTCTATTACTCAAGAACTTACCTCGGGTGTTGTCGAACGATTCTGATAGCTATTCGACCACTTTTTCCTTCCCTTTATCGGATTTAGTTCCCCTTTGCTCTTGAGCTTAATTAAACAAATAAATTGATTTAATCATTTGAGCATCGAAAGAGGAACACAAGGCACTTAGCCCATATTTATACATTAGACATTAAAGTCACATATGTACGGAATCATGAATCAAACTCAACATTTTAGCTAATTTTTCCCCCTTGGCCGAATTTTCTAAGCCAAGACAAAAGCATCAATATGCTTGCCTCTAACCGAATACATGCAACACCAATCTCCTTCCTATGGCCGAATATGCATGTCTATGTTGGGGCCGATTTCAACACTTAATACATTCTACAAGTATGGTCACTTGTATTGACTAAACACCCTTTTGTTTCAAGTTCAAAACTTGGCTAATACACACATATATACACTAGTAAAGCATCCTCTCCCTTTCCATCAATTTAACACATGCATTACTCATTAATATACAAAAATTATATTCGGCCTTAGCACACAACTTGCTAGCCGATTCTTCTCCATCTAGCAACCAATGCACATATGTGCTCACTCAAAAATGTGAAAAAGAAGATTCAAGAATCATCAATCCACCATCACATGCATCATTAACAAGCTTCATATTTAGCATGCAATGGCATTAACACAAAATCTACCTAGGCCGAATATCATCCCCATGACATAGCAAAGATTTGAACCATGGGCTAATTAGAACTCAAGCTAGCAACTAAAAACATGCATGAATCTCATGGCACAACCTCAAACATACCTTGATCTAGATACAAGTATGGCCAAACCTCCTCTTAATCCTCTTCCAAACCAAACATGAAGCAAGAACTCCTTCCTCCTTCCTTAGAATTTTCGGCCAAATGAAGATGAAAAAGGATGAACAAAATTTTCTCTTTTCTTTTCTTTAACTCATGGCAATGGGGGGGGAAACAACCACACACTTTTTTTTTGTTTTCATCATATTCCCTTTCATTATTTTATGCCCATACTCCTTATTTTATTTTTTTTCCACCCATGATGCACCAACACAACATGTCTATGACATGTCTTGCCCATCACACTTGGTCTACCATGCTTGTCATGGCCGGCCACTACTAATTAGGGGGGAATTTGACATGCAAGTCCCCCTTTTTATTTCATGCACTAATGGGTCCTTATGCTTCGACCTATCACATTTCAAAAATGTCGCACATAAGTCCTATTGACTAAATTCACATGCAATCGACTAAATCGAAGCTTGAAATTTTCACACATTCATAATTACATATTCTAGACAATAAATATCACATTCAAACATTTTGGTGACTCGGTTTAGCGGTCCCGAAACCACTCCCGACTAGGGTCAATTTTGAGCTGTCACAGTGATAGCTTAAACCACATGAAGTTAACTATCCTACTCATGATCTAGAGTTGGCAGCGGTAATCTTTGCGCTTAAGATTTGGAGACATTACCTGTACGGAGAAAGGTGTATTATATACATAGATCATAAGAGTCTTAAGTACTTGCTGACTTAGAAAGAGCTGAACCTTAGGCAACGGAGATGGATAGAGTTGCTTAAGGATTATGACTGCGCGATTGAGTATCACCTAGGCAAAGCTAATGTGGTGGCTGATGCCCTAAGTCGTAGAACTGTAACTGATCTGAGAGCCATGTTTGCTAGTTTGAGTCTGTATGACGACGGTAGTTTGTTAGCAGAACTGCAAGTTAGGCCGACCTGGGTGGATGAGATTAAGGAAAAACAGTCGAGGGATGAGTCCTTGGTTTCTCGATTTCGTCAGGTTAAGAATGGGGATACTTCTGAGTTCAGACTGAACAGTGAGGGAGTTCTATGTTACCGAGGTAGAGTTTTTATTTCGAAGGACTCTGACTTGAGGCAAGCAATTTGAAAGAAACTCATGGAGGTCTGTGTGCTATGCATCCTGGAGGGAGTAAAATGTGTCGTGACCTAAAGGAGTTGTATTGGTGGCTTGGATTGAAGCGAGAGGTAACGGAAGTTGTGGGAAAATGTCTGACTTGTCAGCAAGTGAAACCTAAACATCAATTACCTTCCAGACTTTTACAGCCAGTAAAAGTACCACTTTGGAAGTGGGAAAGGGTAACCATGGATTTTGTAAGTGGGTTACCCTTGACACCGTCGGAGAAGGACTCAATTTGGGTAATTGTGGATAGGTTGACCAAATCTGCTTATTTCATACCTGGCCGCACTGATTATTCACTTCAGAAGTTAGCCAAATTGTATGTAGTGAAAATAGTGCGACTTCACAGAGTGCTAGTGTCGATTATTTCTGATCGAGATCCTAGATTCACATTTCGGTTTTGGCAAAAGTTACATGAGACGTTGGGTACGCGGTTGAACTTTAGTACAGCCTTTCATCCTCAGACTGATGGTCAGTCAGAAAGGGTTATTCAGATTCTGGAAGACATGTTAAGGGGATGCATTATCGACTTTTGAGGTAGTTGGGAGGATTACTTACTGTTGGTAGAGTTTTCATACAACAACAGTATCAAGCAAGTATTCGAATGGCTTCTTATGAGGCACTGTATGGGCAAAGATGTCGTACACCTAGTTGTTGGACCGAGTTGGGTAAATGACAGGTTCTTGAACCTGAGTTGGTGGTAGATACTGAGGATAAGGTCAAGTTGATTAGAGACCGGTTGAAAGAAGCATCTGATAGACAGAAGTCATATGCAGATTTGAAGCGCAAGGAAATTGAGTACTCTGTTGGTGATATGGTCTTCTTGAAGGTTTCGCCTTGGAAGAAAATATTAAGGTTTAGGAGGAAAGGCAAGTTAAGTCCGCGGTTCATTGGGCCTTATCGGATTCTTAAGCAAGTGGGTCCAGTGGCTTATCAGTTGGAGCTACCTCCAGAGTTGAATAGGATTCATGATGTCTTTTATGTCTCCATGTTAAGGCGGTATTGTTCTGACCCTACTCATGTTGTGCCAGTTGCAGAGATCGAGGTCCAAACAGACTTGACTTTTGAGGAAGAGCCTGTGTAGATTTTGGATCGAGATGTTAAGATTTTGAGGAGGAAATCAGTTCCACTAGTAAAAGTGTTGTGGCGTAATCATGGTAGAGAGGAAGCTACTTGGGAGCCAGAAGTAGCGATGCGTCAACAATATCCTCATCTGGTTGATTCAGGTAAAATTTCGAGGATGAAATTTCTTTAAGGAGGGTAGAGTTGTAACGCCCCAATTTTCGGGTTTTTTGTGTTTCTGTGAATTTTAAAAATTTTTGTGTGTTCTGGTTGGTTAAAATATATATTTTAGTAGGTTAGTGGGCCTTTGGAAGGCCCAAAATTAAGTTAAATCCGTGGTAGTCTTCGGAATTTTAATTTTATGAACAGGTGATGCAATTGGCGTTTGGGCTTTTCAGAGTAAAGAGGTAAAAGATGACACAAAAATGAGTATGGTGTAGTGGCAAGGTGGCGCCACTTAGGGGACAAGGAAGTGATGCCAAGAGGAAGCAAGGGATCCAAGGTTCAAGTCTTGACTCTTGCAATATATTTTGGTTTTTCTTTTCAATAAATCTGGAAGCAAGTAGGTGCACTTTAAAGTTTAATGTGTTGGATTTATGACACAAATGAGTTGATGGCCTAGTGGTGGTGGCGTGAGTTGGCATGTGAGAGGACTTTGGTTCGAATCCCTTGGCACACAAAGGTTGATTATTTTTCTATGTTGGGACGGCAAGAGTTGGTGTTGGTTTTAAACTCTGGTGATGGAGGGATCCCATATGGGGAAGTTAACATAAGAGTAGATGGAGAGCTGGCTTTAAATAGAGCAAACCATGAGGAGAGTAGGCATACCCTTCTTGGTTGATCCCTTTCGCTTTGTGACGTTCTCGTTTGGGTTGGGCATCAGCTAAGAGTGTTTGGAGTGCGGATTAACTGCAGTCATCTAACAAGTGTGTATTTCTCATTACTCTAGCAGTAGGACGGCTATTTCGGGCCGCGATGGGCTGAAATGGGCCATGTGGTCCCAATGGGTCCGTAGGCCCAAGTGGATAAGTTGTAGAATTACTAAAATACCCCTGTAGGGTAGGACTACCGATTTACCCCTAGAGGGTAAAATGACTATTTTGCCCCTCTGCGTAAATGACTAACTTGTGGGATGATTGGGTTAGTTGACGTGGATTTATGTTAGTTATCGTTAATTCATAAGTCTAATGTGTTAGTGATCAATTGTAGGATTATCGCGTGGGAGATATTGTCATCAATCGTCATCAACCAGGTGTGTAAACGACACCCTCCCTTAGACTGAATCGGTAAAAGCCGAAATACCGAAACATTGGTATTTTGTGAACTCGCGAGTGTGCGAGCGCTCGTGAGACAGTTATTAATGAATATGGTGCATTTGGATGATTAGAGTGCAGAGTGTGCATTTTGTGCACAATAGTATTTTTGGGCTTAATAGGCCGAAAACGGGCCAATGGGCCAACGGGCCCACTTTGGTAAAAAGACAAGGTAAGTACTTCTGATTACTTGGTAAACGTTAGAATGAGCATGAAACCTTAGGAATAGGTAATAATTACTGAAATACCCTTATGCATGCAAAATTATGATTTTACCCCTAGGGTTTTTTTTCCAGAAAAGCATGATGTTCTGTTTCTGTATACGTATGCCATGACATATTATTTCTGTTGCATGGGACATGGGTTTATATTGATGGAGGAAGCGTTCTGGCAGCCTCGCTGCAACCTGGTGGCCTCACCACATATATCTGTTCTGGTGACTTCGTCACAATATCTGGCAGCCTCGCTGCAATCTGGTGGCTTTGCCACATATATATATGTTCTGGTGGCCTAGCCACAATATCTGTATCTCGTGACTTCATCACAGTATTTGGCAGCCTCGCTACAATTTCTGTGGTGTGTAGCGGTTGGGTTGGTCGAGTAGTCTCCCCACATGGTGTAAGGTTGGTACGGAGGTGTTATGGATGGCTCTGGGTTGGGATTTCTGCATTCATGATATATTTGTTTTGTATCTGCTATGGGCCTATGGGTTTCATTCTGATTTCTGTACTGGGCCAAGGCCCAGATAAGTCTGACTCTGAGGTTTGATCTGTGTTGGGCTATGGTTGGGTTAAGTTACACACTGAGTTTACCGAACTCACCCTTTATTTTCATCTCTGCAGGAAATCCCCAACCATAGTGGGCTTGGAGCTGTGAGGGATTCGGAGTGGCCACATCATCTGCAAAGTTGGTTTTTCTAAGTTAGTTTATTTTTATTATTTTTATATTCTGATTTAATTTTGGGTTTTAAGTTGTAATAAGGACGCTATTTAATTTTTTTTTCCGCTATGGTTTTATTTTCTGATTATATTTATACTATGACGAAACTGCTAGTGTTAGGCTGCGCTGGTTTTCAAAATTAATGAACGTTTTCTAGACTCAACATGCACAACAAATGGATAGCCTAAAGATTGATAAACTGGCTTTTCATTCAACCGCTATTTTTACAAAGACCACCCCAATCACTTAAACCAGCAAATGCATACTAAGTCGTAATCCATGTGACACGTCAGATCTGGCCATAACGTCTGGGCCGAGTTTGGGGTGTTACATATGTTATTTATTGTTTTTATATATATATGCATGAAAATTGATTGTTTATGTTATTTATGATTATATCTGCATGAAATGTTAATGTATATTATGTAATTTATGTCGTTATTTGTCATTTTCTATATTATATTTGCATGAAATGTTAAAGTATGCATCAAGAAGTTTATATTATTTAGTATTGATATCTTGTAATGTGTTAAATGCATCATTTTTTTAAAAAATTATATTTCATTTAATCCAAAAGAATTTAAAAAATGAGGCAATATTTTATATTTAAGAATTCGAGAAATAGTGCCCTAACATGCTGGGTTACGATTTCCCGTTTGTCTAAATGTTTAAGTATCCTTCTAAATAAATTTTATAAATCAAGAGATGATTTCAGTTACGAAAGTTTAAGAATATCATGTCCAATCATGCTGGATGTGATGTTTGTACTCTTTTGGAGCGAAAGAATCTTGATTTTCAACTCAAATTATTCCGATTTAAAAAAGATCCTATTTTTAAATTCTTTCAAACTTTTGTTAAGATAGAAAACTATTCAATTTGGTACCAATTTTAGGCATTGCGAGGGTGCTCATCATTCCTCATACGTAATCGACTCCCGAACTTGTTTTCTCTCATTATCACAAGCCAAAATGTTTTATAAGGTGATCTAATCACACCTAAAAAGGTTGGTGGCGACTCCCATTTTCAAAATTCCCCTAAAAAAAGGGTTTCGACAGCTTGGCGACTCCACTGGGGACGTCATAAGAGAGTCAAGCCAAGAAATTGATTATTTTTTTGTCTTAATGTCAAAAGTTTGGAAAAATTTTAAAAATATCGATCTTTTTACATGTGTTTGCTGCATATGTTTATTATATTGTTTTCACACACATTGCATTTGCATGACCAGTGTGGTCGCACCCTTAAGTGGGAGTGAGAAGCTACGATTTCGTGAGGTTTTCACCTCCGCGTGGGCTAGTTGATTGCTTCCGGGATACATCCGTACCTATGTCTTCGTAAGATTTTCATCTCCGCATGGCCATAGGGAAATGTGTCCCCCTGAACTGAACTTGGTCCATATGAGCCTATAATGGGTGAGGATCGAGGAATCTGCTGGTTCAGGTACCCTTACTTTAGAACTGAAACTCATATAGTGAACTTTAAATGCTTACCTAGGGAGTACAGTGATAGCCTTTAGTAAGCTACCCTTAGAAGTGCTTGTTTATTATACCTTTTGTATATGATACTGACCTATTTTATTTTGCTATCATTGCATGTCACTCAACATTTAAAGGTGTCGATTCATGGTTCGATTTCTGGATTAGAAAGTTTTGTAATGAGGAATGAATATCTGGATAAAGTGGAGGACAACGTTTCTATCTGTGCATGGTCAGAGAAAACCCAGTTAGAGAAAGGAGATAGTGTTACCGAAGGGTATACATCAAAGTTGTGGGACTTTACTCGTATCAGTTCGACACAGAATGAATTTCAGGAGTTGAAGGACATTTGGGCCCAATGGGATGACGAGGCTAAGCAGCTGTTCTACTAGAATTATGGAGATCTTCCCTATTTGCTAGACATCAAGGTGGATAAGCATCTGTTTCGAGCCATGGTACAGTTTTGGAACCCTACTTATAGTTATTTTACATTTGGAGAGGTAGACTTAGTACCTACTTTGGAGGAGTATACGACCTTGCTTCGTTGTCCAAAAATTCAAGGTAACAAAGCTTATGTTAGGGCTGCTAATCTCCCACCTTTCATGAAGAAATTAATGGTGATCACAGGGATGAGTAAACAGTGGGCCGCAGCTCGAATCCAACAAAAGGGTGATGGTAAATGCATTCCGTGGGCAAGTTTGAGGGATCTGATATTGGCGCACCCAGATGTAAAGAAGAGGGTTAATGTCTTGGCCTTAAGTATTTATGGTTTGGTGATTTTCCCAAAGCTATGGGGCACATAGATGAGGCAGTTGCGTATTTATTCAACCGACTTGGTAAACAGAACACACCTGTGCTTGCAATCCTAGCTGAGACGTTCAGATCCTTGAGTGCATGTCAGAGAGCTGGTGAAGGAAGATTCATTGGATGCACACAATTTTTGTTAGTATGGTTCCACAGTCACTTTTGGAAGGCTGATAAGGTTCCTTGCCAAGTGTTCTTTGAGGATTATTCTCCCTTAAAGGAAGCAGTAGCTACGCTGAGGAGGGATGACATTACAGAGGAAAGGTGGATGGAAATACTTCAGAATCTCCGAGAGGAAGATGTTATGTGGAAAGCCCCTTGGATGGCTCCTAATGAAGTCCTTTATCGTTGCGGAAGCTTTGATCAGGTACCTCTTCCTGAAATATGGGGAGTTGTTGGTTATGCACCATTACTCGTCCTAAGACAATACAAAGCGGGGCAGTTTATACCGACAACACAAGGGTTAGCTCAGAGTGATTTCTCATATAAAAGGGATCATTATAAGAAGAAGATGCGAGAGATTTCCGAGGCTTGGAAGAAGATTTGCTGTGTGAAGATTTAGACTGAAGGCCCGACGACAACCCCTGAGTATAAAGGGTGGTTTAGCAAGAGGATCAATGATAACATCCCTAGCCGAGTTTGGGGGCTACTCGATCAATGATAACAACCCTAGGCCGAGTTTGGGGGCTACTCGATCAATAGAGGAAAATTTATGAGTGGTTCCATCAGAGTTAGAAGTCATAAAGCAAGAGTTCAAAAGAAAGAGTCAGGAGCTTAGGAAAAAGATAGAGAAGCTGGAGGAAGAGAAGATATACCTAAGCTTAGACGTCAACGTTCAAAAACTTGAGGTTGAAAAAGTAAGGAAAGAAAAGAGGAAGATTGAGGAAGACCGAGATGACTTGAAGACGCAATATAAAAAGATACAGCTATCAATGAAGAGAGTTGGATTGGGGAAGTCATTAGAGTAGTGGCAACAAGAGGTTCAAGAAGAAAGAGCTAAAGCCGAGTATTGGGAGAAGAAGTTCAAAGAGATGCAGACGCAGAATCAGACCCTAGAAAAGGAGAATTAAGGATTAAAAGCTAAGGTGACTGGGCTTGGACGATCTCTTCATCATTACTGAAGTCGTAACTGTGCGGTCGAGTTAAAGGCAAGTTTGAACAAGATCGAGGAAATGAAGCACAATATTGGAGGGTTGGAAACAACATTGCGGAACTGTGAACTTTAGATTGAGCACTGGAGGCAAGAGAAGGACATTGGAAGGAAGAGCTTCACCATTTTCAGGATCAAGTTAGAGATAGGGACTACCTCATAGGAGAAGCCATAGTCCAGATTCGAGAGGTTGCTGATCATTTGCAAGACCTGGTAGCGCAAGCTAATGTATTAAGTGCAAAGTATGAGTCAGTGTTAGATAGAGGTCGAGAGTTAGCTTTATTATTGGATAGGGTTAAAATTTTGGGCCAGAGGGCAAAAGCGTATTTGTAATCTGTTTTTTGTAAAAAAAAATTGTTTCTTAAATAATGTTTTCTAAAATAAACTGAATCAGAATCGATGTCTTTTTGCATTCATGCATTTGCATCTCATTGCATCATATGCATTCAAATTTATAGAAATACCCTAATTAGTTAAAATTACAGAGATAGAGTGTGTGTGAGAAAGAGAAAACCTAGAAGCAACACATCCTTATGGTACACGCACTAAGACAAAGAATATGGATCAAAGACTTGAATAGATCCAGAGAGAAATGCAAGAGCAATTGCAGGAACAATTGGCAAAAATCCAACAGGAGATAAAGGATCAAATGTTGGAGGCCCAAAGGAATATGATAGCTGAAATGGCTCAGTTGCTGAAGGGGGAAACGGATAAAGAAAAGGCCCCTATGACTATCACTGAAGAGGATAATGAGGATTATCCTCTGGGTTTTACCCCACCCCATGTGCAAACTCAACCTGAGGCATATCCCCGAAGGCCGTCTGTCATAATAAGGCCTCAACATGTGCAAGTCAATGCTGAAACACCCATGAACTTCCAAGCTGGCTCGGGATCCAACCCGAGAGATAACCCTACCAATCCAGTCATCCCTGATTTAGATGTAACTGAGAGGGAAGAGATGAGACTTAAATTATCAAGGCAATTAGAGGAACGTTGTAGGTGGTTAGAGGAGAAATTTAAGGCATTGGAAAACACTAGTAATCATCAGGGAATCGGTGCCAAAGACTTGAGTTTAGTCCCAGATTTGGTGCTTCCTCATAAGTTCAAGATGCCAAAATTTGAGAAGTACAATGGGACTACTTGCCCTGAGGCCCATATTACCATGTTCTGTAGACGGTTGACTGGCTATGTAAACAATGATCAACTATTGATCCATTGTTTCCTGGATAGTCTGGTTAGGGCAACGGCTAGGTGGTACAATCAATTGAGCCACGCTAGGATCGGTTCTTGGAGAGACTTAGTGCAAGCCTTCATGGAGCAATATAATCATGTGATTGACATGACTCCTGATAGAATCACTTTGCAGAACATGGAAAAGAAGCCTAATGAGAGCTTTAGGCAATATGCATAGAGGTGGAGGGAGGTTGCCATGCAAGTTCAACCACCACTCTTGGAGAAAGAAACTACCATGCTGTTCATTAACACCTTGAAAGCCCCATTCATTACTCATATGATTGGAAATACCACCAAGAGCTTTGCTGATACAGTTATGGCAGGGGAAATGATCGAAGACGCCATAATGGGTGGTAAGATAAAGGGGGAAACTGCTAAAAAATCAGCCCAAGAAGGAAAGATAATGAGGTAAACAATACGAGTAGTTATAACTCGAAAGCGATTACGGTTAGTCAGCCCAAAGCCACTATAGTTGGGGCAACAGGGTTCCCAAAAGCAGGGATCTAACACAAGACAAAACTCTAAAAAGGTCTCATTCACACCTATCCCGGTGACATACCGGGAGCTTTATCAAAGTTTATTTAATGCACACGCAATTGCTCCTTTTAATTTGAAACCACTGCAGCCCCCATATCCCAAATGGTACGATGCAAACGCCAAATGTGAATACCATGCAGGGATATCGGGGCATTCAATAGAAAATTGTACTGACTTAAAAAATAGTGGAAAGACTTATCAAGATGGGGGTTGTAAAATTTGACGACACCACTAGTATAGAGAACTCGTTCCCAAACCATGGTGATCAAAGGGTAAATGCAATTGGGGAAACTGGTATGACAAGGATTAAAGAGGACGCGGCCGAGGTAAAAATGCCGATGAAAGTAATCTGGGAAGAAATGATGAAGGAAGAGATAATAATCTCTGAAGAAGGAAATAAAGGAGCGAGGGTCTACTACGAGTTCCATGCAGAAGAGGGACACGAGATCCAGGAATGTGACGAGTTTAAGGCTTTGGTACAAAGCCTTATGGATAATAAGGAGCTGGAATTTTATGAAGCTGGCTTGGATGAGGGACACGTATGTGCATTGGAAGGTGAACCAAAGAATCAAAGAATCAACAGGCCAAGGATCATTATTTCTCTACCAAGGAATAATGAAGTTGAGATACAAATAGTGCCAAAGGTCATTATTCACAAACCCGCTTCCTTTCCTTATAAGGATAACAAAAAGGTACCCTAGAATTATGACTGCAATGTGACAATAAGAGAAGATATAGCTAGTACTTCTAAGGAGGCTCAAGTTGAAGGTTCTTACACACGTAGTGGGAAGCGTTATGATGCAAAAGGCGTTAGAGTTGAGCCCATGAAAATAAAAGCCTTTAACATCGAGAAGGAGAAAGGGGTTGAGGTAGTTGTTAATGAGCCAGTGAAGGAAGAAGAGGCTAAAGAGTTTCTAAAATTCCTAAAACACAGTGAGTACAGCGTGGTTGAACAATTGCGCAAGCAACTAGCTCGCATATCAGTGTTGGCTTTGCTTCTGAGTTTAGAGGTACATCTTGAGACATTAATGAAGGTGCTCAACGAGACTTACGTTACTAATGATATATCTGTCAACAATTTGGATCGATTGGTTAGTAATATAAGCGCCGACAACTTCATTTATTTCAATGATGATGAAATCCCACCTGGAGGCATGGGATCAGCTAAAGCTTTGCACATCACCACTCGCTGCAAAGGATATACATTACCGAGTGTGCTTATTGATAACGGGTCAGCCTTAAATGTCCTGCCATTGTCCACATTGAACAGATTGCCCATAGACAGTTCTCACATGAAAACATGCCATAATGTAGTGAGAGCATTCGATGGCATGGAGAGAAATGTCATGGGAAGAATTGATATCCCTTTGATGATCGGGCCAAACATGTATGAGGTAGACTTTCTAGTGATGAACATCAAGCCCTCTTATAATTGCTTATTGTGAAGGCCTTGGATACATTCGGTAGGAGCGGTGCCCTTATCTTTGCACTAGAAATTGAAGCTAGTAACAGACGGACGGCTGGTCACTATAAATACGGAGGAAGACATCATAGCAGCAGTTACTAGTGATGCACCCTATGTAGAGACGAACGAGGAGGCCATTGAGTGTTCTTTTCGCTCCTTAGAATTCATTAATACAACATTTATTTTAGAGGGGAATGAGGTGCCGGTGCCTAAGATATCCAAAACCACAAGAATGGGTTTGCAGATGACAGTAGGGAAAGGAGCCTTTCCAGGAAAAAGATTGGGAAGATATCTCCAAGGAGGGATTCAAGTTCCAAAACTAAAGGAGAAGAGAGACCATTTTGGCTTGGGTTTCAGGCCAGATCATAGGCAGAGGAGGAAGGAAATAGAGAAGCATCAAGAAAGAAGAAGGGCGCATTTAAGTGGAAGAGAAGTAGAGTGAGAATCGATGACGTTCCCTCATATATCTCAGACCTTTATATGAGGAGGAATAATTCACCCTAAGAGAGGGTTGCTCGAGAAAGGAAGTTATCACATCAATACTGTACATAATGAAGAGTTTGAACGAAGAAACCTAGAGGGCATTCGCCCTTACGAACTGGGAAGCTCTTTAAGAAATTGGACTGCAGAAGAACTTCCTGTAGTTTTTAAAGATTTTTCAGAGTAATTTTCAGAACACTCTGGTTGCTCTAGAGTCTAGGAGTAATAAGATTTCATTTGTAAAATAGGCTCATGTTCGGATATTTGTGTTTCAATAAAACATATCTTTTGTTATAAATTTGAGTGAATATTCTCTCATACTGATCAATATTTTTTTGACCTTCTTAAAATTCTTTCAAATTTTTTCATTTCATTTATAACACATAAATAAACATTCTTAAAATTCATTCATTCTTTGTACATTCTTTCGTACCCCGCAGGTCCCTAGATATCAATGACATGAGCACTAATACTACAGATCCTTAATTCTCTTTTGAGCAAGACATGTGTTTAGAAGAACCTCAGGATTTTAAAGATGACAGGGATTGTGATGTGTCCCCAGATTTGTTGAGAATGGTGAAACAAGAGGAGAAGCAAATCCTACCCCATGAGAAAGAAGCAATAGAGAATGTAACCTTGGAGGAAGGAAAAGAGGTGAAAATTGGGACACACATTGCTAAGAAAATGAGACAAGGTCTTGTTGAGCTATTACATGAATTCAAAGATATCTTTGCATGGTCATATCAGGATATGCTAGGGTTGAATACTGATATCGTGGTACATTATCTCCCCATAAGATAGGATTGCAAGCCAGTCCAACAAAAATTGCTAAGGATGAGGCCTGATATTGTGCTGAAAATAAAAGATGAAGTCAAGAAACAGTTTGATGCTGGATTCCTACAGGAGGTTAAATACTCAGAATGGGTGGCTAACATTGTGCCTGTCCCTAAGAAGGATGGGAAGGTACGAATGTGTGTTGATTACAGAGATTTGAACAAAGCTAGCCCAAATGAAAACTTTCCTTTACCGCACATCGATACTTTGGTGGACAATACAGCGGGATATTCGTTGTTTTCCTTTATGGATAGCTTCTCAGGGTACAATCAGATAAAGATGCATCCTGAGGACATGGATAAAACCACCTTCATAACATTGTGGGGCACCTTTTGTTACAAGGTAATGCCCTTTGGACTGAAGAATGCAGGGGCAACATACCAAAGGGCTATGGTGACCTTATTCCATGATATGATGCACAAGGAGATTGAGGTGTATGTTGATGACATGATTGCCAAATCTCGAATAGAGACAGAGCATATTGAAGTCTTGAGGAAGTTTCAGTTGAAGCTTAATCCGAAAAAGTGCATCTTCGGAGCTAGGTCGGGGAAGTTATTGGGCTTTGTGGTCAGCAAAAAGGGAATAGAAGTTGACTCAGACAAGGTTAGAGCCATACGAGAAATGCCTCCACCACGTACTCAGAAGGGAGTTCAGGGTTTTCTTGGAAGGTTGAATTATATCGCTCGGTTTATTTCACAATTAACCGAGAAATGTGATCCTATATTTCGCTTCCTTAGAAAACACAATCAAGGTACTTGGGATGAGGAATGCCAGAATGTTTTTGATAAAGTCAAGCAATACTTGTTAAATGCTCCAGTGTTATCTCTGCCCAGTCCAGGTAGACCATTAATTCTGTACTTATTAGTGTTTAGTAATTCTATGGGATGTGTGCTTGGTCAACATGACGAGTCAGGAAGAAAAGAGAAGGTGATATATTACCTCAGTAAGAAATTCACAGAGTGTGAGATGAGATATTCACCAATTAAGAAGTTGTGTTGTGCTTTAATCTGGACGACACGAAGGTTGAGGCAATATATGCTATATCATCTGACTTGGCTAATTTCAAAACTTGATCCATTAAAGTACATGATGGAGTCAATTGCCCTAAATGGAAGAATGGCAAGGTGGCAAGTACTACTTCCAGAGTTTGATATAGTCTATGTGAGTCAAAAGGCTATAAAAGGAAGCGTGATAGCAGAATTTCTGGCTAGCAGAGCTCTAAAAGATTATGAGCCATTGAGCTTTGATTTCCCTAATAAGGAGTTGATGTATGTGGCAACTACTGAAGAATATCCATGGAAGCTGAACTTTGACGGCGCATCCAACGCGGTAGGAAATGGAATTGGGGAAGTCTTGGTATCCCCAAATGGTGATCATTATCCATTTACATGTAAATTGGATTTTGACTGTACTAACAATATGGCCGAGTATGAGGCATGCATCATGGGGATTCCAGCGGCCAAAAAATGAAAAATTCGAACCCTGGAAGCATATAGAGACTCTGCATTGGTAATTTACTAGCTTAGGGGTGAATTGGAGACAAGGGACCCCAAATTGATTTATTATCGAAAGGTAGTTCTGGAGTTACTTGAGGAGTTTGATAACATCACCTTCAATTATCTCCCACGGGATGAAAATCAGATGGCAGATGCTTCAGCAACATTGGCTTCCATGATTAAAGCAAATAAAAAAGAGGATGTGAGACCAATTCAAATGAGTATTTCTGAGGTCCCAGCTCATTGTTGTAGCATCGAAGAAGAGGAAAAGGAGGACCATCCTTAGTATCAAGATATATTACGGTATGTGAGAAATCGTGAATATCCTGAGCAGGCAACTGAGAATGACAAAAGAACCTTGAGGAGGTTAGCCTACGAATATATACTAGATGGGGACATCCTTTATAAAAGATGGAAAGATCAAGTGCTCTTGAGATGTGTCGACGCTGTGGAAGCCAGACAAATCTTGGAAGAAGTACATGAAGGTGTTTGTGGGACACATGCTAATGGCTTTACAATGGCAAGGCAAATCATGAGGTTTGGATACTATTGGTCTACTATAGAGGGAGACTGTATCAGCTATGCCAATAAGTGTCATAAATGCCAGATATATGGGGAAAAAATTCATGTACCACATTCACCTTTGCATGTTATGACCTCTCCATGGCCATTTTCCATGTGGGGCATAAATGTTATTGGGCCAATATTACCAAAAGCTTCGAATGGGTATCGTTTCATTTTCGTGGTCATCGACTACTTCACAAAATGGGTAGAGGCAGCTTCTTATGCTAGTGTTACCAAGTCGTAAGTCGATTCTTGAAAAAGGAGATTATTTGTTGGTATGGAATGCCTGAGAGGATCATATCGGACAATGCATTGAACTTGAATAACTGTATGATTGTGGAAGTCTGCAACCAATTCAAGATCAAACATCATAATTCATCTCCATATCGCCCAAAAATAAATGGGGCAGTGGAAGCTGCCAACAAAAATATCAATAAGATAGTGGGGAAAATGATTGAGACCTACAGAGATTGGCATGAGAAATTACCATTTGCACTCTTTACCTATCGAACATCCGTCAGAACCTCTACTGGGGCAACTCCTTTCTCATTGGTTTATGGGATGGAGGCAATGTTACCCATTGAAGTGGAAATACCTTCTCTTCGAATTTTATCAAAGATAAAATTGGATGAAGCAGAATGGATTCAATTGCGGTATGAGCAATTGAACTTGATTGAAGAAAAGAGGCTAAGGGCTATTCGTCATGGTCAGATGTATTAGAAACGAATGATGCGAGTTATGACAAGAAAGTTCGTCCAAGGGAATTTCACGAAGGGGACCTTGTACTGAAAAAGATTCTTCCCATACAAAAGGACTTTAGAGGAAAATGGATGCCGAATTAGGAAGGGCCATATGTTGTGAAGAAGGCTTTCTCTGGTGGTGCACTGATTTTGACAGAAATGGATGGGAAGAGTTTACCCAATCCAGTGAATTCAGACTCAGTCAAGAGGTACTTTGTTTAAAGAGAAGGGAAGCCAATGTGAAAACCCACAAAGGGCACTTTGAGACTTTTTAAAAAAAGAAAATGGAGAGGCCAAGGTGAAAACCCGCAAAGGGCGCCTTAAGACCAAAGGGGTTTTGAGTTGAAAACCCGAAAGGGCAGCTCAAATTTTGAAAAGCATGCAATGACCTTGCTATACCGGATTTGACAAGAAGTGGAGTGTGTTACATACCGGGCCATCAACAAAGTACTGTGGATCTTCTAAACACATGTTAAATTCAAAACAGTCTTCATGGAGTTTGTATACAGAAGCCCAAGCTGTGATATGTAGGGCATCTGATTTTTGTCCTGTTTACTATCTTTGGATTCTTTTTCTTCTCAAAGATTTGTTTTCAGATTAATTCCTTTTGTACTTTTGATGATTTATCTAACAATTCTCAAGATCAAATTATTCGTCTTCCATTATTCATAAAGTGTGTTGCATTGAAATAATGATTGATGAACTAAATATTTTTACAAATGAAGTTTTGCATATTACTCTGGAAATCTCTTGATAATAAGAGTAACTAAAACAGAACAATTGTTTGAAGAATTCCCATGAGTGAGGGTCGGAGGTACTCGAGAAAATTTCTTCTTCAGTCCAAAGGATGATTGGACAATTCAAACGATTCAATCCAAGGAGAGGATTATCTTCGGCAGGTCGTAACATTCGAAGAATGGTATAATAGGACCAATTTGATTCAAAGCATACGAGTAGAGTATGATTGATACTTTGAGTAAAATAAAGATGAAACTTTGATGGATGAATGAGTAAAGACGTCCGAAATAGGAGTCATTCACATGACATTTTGCATCATAATGTGTCTAATTAGGAGCATTTGACTCATTTCGATCATGGCATCCTAATCATTAAGCATGAGCACATACGCATTCTACAGGTTATGTCCTTTAGGGGATAATGTAGATCACTGATAGCAGATTTGGCATCTCTGTATTGATAGGGAACAAATCGAAGATGACAGATTTGGCGTCTCTATATTAGAAGGGCAGCAGATCGAAGATAGAGATCTGACATTCGTGTGTTTACATAGAAGCAGATCGAATATGACAGATTTGGCATCTTTGTAAAAGACGGGGAGCAGATCGAAGATAACAGATCTAACATTCGTGTGTTTACATCAAAGCAGATCGAAGATGACAGATTTGGCGTCCCTGTATTAGACGGGGAGCAGATCGAAGATAGCAAATCTGACATTCGTGTGTTTACATCGAAGTAGATAAAAAATGACAGATTTGGCATCTCTATATTAGACGGGGAGCAGATCGAAGATAGCAGATCTAACATTTGTGTGTTTACATTGAAGCAGATCGAAAATGACAGATTTGGCGTCTCTGTATTAGACGGGGAGCAGATCGAAGATAGCAGATCTGACATTTGTGTGTTTACGTCGAAGCAGATCGAAGATAGCAGATTTGGCGTCTCTGTATTTGACGGGGAACAGCTCAAAGATAGCAGATCTGACATTCATGTGTTTACATTGAAACAGATTGAAGATGATAGATTTGGCATCTCTGTATTAGACGGGGAGTAGATCGAAGATAGCAGATCTGACATTCGTGTGTTTACATTGAAGCAGATCGAAGATGACATATTTGGCGTCTCTGTATTGGACAGGGAGCAGATCAAAGATAGCAGATCTAACATTCGTGTGTTTACATCAAAGCAGATCGAAGATGACAGATTTTGTGTCTCTGTATTAGACGGGGAGCAGATCGAAGATAACAAATCTGACATTCGTGTGTTTATGTCGAAGTAGATCAAAGATGACAGATTTGGCGTTTCTATATTAGACGGGGAGTAGATCGAAGATAGTAGATCTGAGATTCATGTGTTTACATCGAAACAGATCGAAGATGACTGATTTGGTGTCTCTATATTAGACGGGGAACAGATCGAAGATAGCAGATCTGACATTTGTGTGTTTACATCGAAGTAGATCGAAGATAGCAGATTTGGCGTCTCTGTATTTGACGGGGAACAGCTCAAAGATATTAACATGGCGTCTTTGAGTTTGCATAGAGCAAATTGAAGACCATGAAGTCAGGATCTAATAGGACCGGGCAAATTTGGTCCTTCTATAATCTTTGCTCTATTCCTGTTACACAGTAATGAGCAAAGAGGGGCAGCTGTAATAGGCCCAATTTTCCCAGGCTATTAAAAGTCTAAAAACAGAATAAACAAAATAAAAGAAAAATAAAGTTTTTTTAACAGTCTATTTTACAAGGCCCACAAGCAATTAAACCCAATGTCCCAATTACACCCAAGCCCATACCGTAGCCCAAATACCCAAATGTTTCCTAAAATTCATTAAACCCAAAATATACAGGGCCCAAGTGGCCCAAATAGTTAACAGAAGATAGAAGGCCTACGGTTTCAGAAACCCTAGGCGCCACAAGCACTCAAATCGTCACGCCCTTTTGTCTTGCGCCGTTCCAGTGACCCTTCATTGACGCCTCTATCGGTGTCGTGATTCTAGCTCCGTATCGCGCCGTAATCGGCGCCCGAGTCAGCGCCAGTGCACTCACCACCGTGATATCCTCGCTGGTACCTGCAAAAAGAAAAGAACCAAAGCAAAAAAGAGAAGCAAACATGGAAAGAAATCAAATATTTCTTTCCTAAAATGTAACAATTTACAGAAGGCTATAAAAGCCTCATTTCTAATTTGTAAGGGGTACGCTGGATTAAATAAAAAACACAGAGAAATAGATTATAGATTTTTAGCTTTGCCAGAAAACAGAGGTGATTCTTCTTGCTATTTTTTTATTTTTCTCTTGAATACTCACATTACATACATGAAAAATACTATAAAAATAAATAAATAAAGGATTACCTTTCAATTCGTTGGGAAAAATGAGGCTTTTTGAATCTCGACCGCCGTATGTGGTGGAGTCAACAATGGCGCATGGGCGCGTGGGAGCCCGATAGCGGAGGCTCGATGGAGCTCTGAGGGCCTGCTCTCTGTTCCCTTTCAGAGGTTTCTTTAGTTTTTTTTTTAAACAGGTTAAAAATGAATTGCTGGCACCAAATTTGGCTTATATAGCCTCATGGAAACGACGTCGTTTTGCTTAAAACAATAAGCTTCAAAACGGCGTCGTTTCAAAGGTAAGGATCCGCGCGTTGACCAATCACCCAGGAAGGATCTGCGTGCTTTTGTTTAAAGGGCTAATTGCCCAATTGATCCTTCCGCATTTTTAATATTTATAATTTCATTTATTTTTATTTTAATTTGACCATAACCTTTTATTTTTGTTTCAATTTAGTCCTAATGGCTATTATAAAATTTATTATGGGAACGACGTCGTTTTTGGTATTAAGGCTAATTGCCCAGGGAGTCTCTCGGATTTTAGCGCGCGTTTCAATTATGTCCAATTTTTTATTTTTAAAACTAACCCTAAAGTTTTATTTTTATTTAAATTTTAATCCTTTTTAAATTTTTTATATATAATTTATTTATTTAAAATGTTTTATATATCATTTATTTTTATTATAAACATTATTTATACATTTAAAAAATTATTATATATATTTTTATTTATGTATTATTTTTTATATTTTTTATATATTATTATATATTTTATTTATATATTTTATTATATATTAAATCATTTTATTATATATATTATTCATTTCTTATTTTATTATATATTATGTTATCTTATTATTTATTATTATATATAATTTTAAAAATTACAAATTATTATTAAATATTGTTTTTATATATCATTATTAAATATTTAGTATGAAATATTCTAAAATTTACTATAAAATTTTGTTCCTATTTAACATATTATTATTTTTATAAATATATATTAAGTTATTATATCATATAGTATATTTTTAAATATTAACCATTTTCTTAAAAATTCTCCTTTATTATTTATATATTTTTTAAATATTTTATTTAATACCTCATTTATTTTTATTTGTATTTTAGTTTTGTTATCTTTATTTTTTAACTTATTTATATACGTTCATAATCTTTTTTATTTATTTAGTATTGTTTTAGTATAATAATTTTATCTCATAAATTATTTGTTATCTTATGTTTTTTTTATTGTTTTTATATATATTTGCATGAAAATTGATTGTTTATGTTATTTATGATTATATTTGCATGAAATGTTAATGTATATTATGTAATTTATGTCGTTATTTGTCATTTTCTATATTATATTTGCATGAAATGTTAAAGTATGCATCAAGAAGTTTATATTATTTAGTATTGATATCTTGTAATGTGTTAAATGCATCATTGTTTTAAAAAATTATATTTCATTTAATCCAAAAGAATTTAAAAAATGAGGCAATATTTTATATTTAAGAATTCGAGAAATAGTGCCCTAACATGCTGGGTTGCGATTTCCCATTTGTCTAAATGTTTAAGTATCCTTCTAAATAAATTTGATAAATCAAGAGATGATTTCAGTTACGAAAGTTTAAGAATATCATGTCCAATCATGCTGGATGTGATGTTTGTACTTTTTTGGAGCGAAAGAATCTCGATTTTCAACTCAAATTATTCCGATTTAAAAAGGATCCTATTTTTAATTCTTTCAAACTTTTGTTAAGATAGAAAACTATTCAATTTGGTACCAATTTTGGGTGTTGCGAGAGTGCTCATCCTTCCTCATACGTAACCGATTCCCGAACTTGTTTTCTCTCATTTTCGCGGGCCAAAAAGTTTTATAAAGTGATCCAATCACACCTAAAAAGGTTGGTGGCGACTCCCATTTTAAAAATTCCCTTAAAAAAAAGGTTTTGACAAATAACTTGGAGCTTGGTACGGAGGCACTGATCTGGTTGGTAAGGGAAGTTCTGGAAGAAGTGTTTGAGGCAAGAGTTAACGCGTATGGTGAAACACTTCAGGCTAAGCACTTGGAGTGCAGCAGGAAGAGGGATCACAGTTCCTTTTAAGTTAGTTGTGTTTTGTTTGGATGTGATGTTTGAATATAGAAATTGTAGGCATGTGGTAAATATTTGTTTGCTTTTGTGGTTAGATGTTTTGGTTGGGTGTGAGAGGTTTTGAGATTAAGTTAAAAGTGTATTCGTGTAGTTTGGAATTAGAGTGCGCAGCGGGATCGTAGTGGTGTAGATTAAGCTAACCGCTTGTTCAGATAGTTGAAAATTTCGAGGACGAAATTTCTTTAAGGGGGTAGAATTTTAATGCCCCGAATTTGGGCCTAGGAGTTCCTGAACTTGACCCAGGGAAACAAATCTGTGGTAGAGTATGAGGCGGAATTTCTACGCCTTAGTGAGTATGCAAGAGTTATGGTGGCAATGGAATATGAGCATTACGTTAGGTTTGAGGATGGTCTTAGGGATAGCCTCAGAGTATTGATAGCTCCACAAAGGGAGCGAGTTTTCTCGGAGTTAGTGGAGACAGCAAAGATAGCAGAGGAGGTGAAGCACGCTAAGCGTCTGAATCGGGCAAAAGAAAGAGGTAAGAATGAAAGGGAGGCTAAGATTCCTAGTGTTGGACAGAGACCTAGGGCTAGGGCTAGAGTTAATAGGCCAGTTAGAACAGGGCCCCCTGCTGTCAATCTAGGGGTGCCGCCTTGTGCTACTTGTGGAAAAAGTCATGTAGGAGAGTGCTGAAGGAGAACAGTAGCCTGTCTGGGTTGTGGTTCCATGGAGCATCATCCCAGAGAATGTTCTGAAAGACCGGATCAGAGGCAAGTCTTTGGTAGAGGTAATGGACAGCCACCGAGGGTTGGTCAGCAGCCCCCTAGAGGCCGTGGTCAGGCCGAGGGTGGAAACGGTTTGGGCCGTGGAGCATCAGGCAGAGGTACTGGTCATGTTGAGGTGAGATAACCGGTGTTGGTCTATGCCAGCACGTCGTCAAGAGGACAAAGACGCTCTAGAGGTGAATACTGGTGCGTACTTTACCCATAATGTGCTATTTACTTAGTTTGGAATTAGAGTGCACAGCTGGAGCGTGGTGTGGTAGTCTGTGTTATGCGGTTGTACTGATAGTTGGAAATTTCGAGGATGAAATTTCTTTTAGAGGGTAGAGTTGTAATGCCCCAAAAATCCTAAACTTTCTTTTTATGATGGTTTTGATAAAATGTGTGCTTAATATTCCTAGTCAAGTGTTATTTATATGATATTAGGCCTTGGTTAAGTTTAGAGTTCGAACCTTGGGGTGAAGGAAATTATAGTTTAATAATTAAAAGAACCTTGATGGCAAGTACTTTGGGTTTTAAATAAATAAAGGAGGAACTGGACACAACGAGCCTTGTGTTGGAGTGGCAAGCCGCATCACATGTGGGGCTTAGATGTGGCCTTACATGCATGGCAAGGAGGTTTGGGGTTCGAATCCCTCCTTGCTCAAAAGAAGGATATATTTTTTTTCTCAATAAATGGCCGGTAGTGGCGTTGGATGTGAACCCTGAAGGAAGTGATAAGAGGAGAAATTTAAGGAAGGGATTATGGAGTTATCAGGGAGAAAAGTTAGGAGATGAGGGGTGCAAAGAAGTGGAGCCGAATAATGAATTTCGGGATAGGTAGATTCAGCTATAGTATATATAGGTGCCGATTTTGGGGATTCTAGGGTAATGACGAAATTTCTTCTCTTCCTTTAGCCGAATTCCTTATTTCTTTTTTTTTGTGGTACCGAAACACTTTTCTCTCTAAGTGCTCAGAAGCCAAATTCCTTGTTCCTTGCTTGACAATTTTCCATTCTTTTCTTCTCAAATTCTCTTTTGATTCACCTTTGGTTTTAGCCGATTCCTTCTTCTCTTCTTCTTATTTGTGCCGAATAACCCCTTTCACCATACAAATATCAAAAGTTGAATACCTCTTTGGCTAAAGACCCTCTGTGTCGCCACTACTCCCTCTACTTCACTCGATTTTTATGGCATTAGTATCGAATTTCAAATTTCAGATCTATGCTGAATTACTCCTTAGGCGTTTTTGGGTTTGGATTTAAGGAATACTCGTGATTAGTGATCAAGGAAGGTCTGTAAGGCTTGTCGTTTAAGGTTCGTGGCTAAGGAGATCGCAACACGTTTAGTACTAGGTGTGTACATACACTGCACACACACAGTAGATAGCCAAATCCCAAAATGCTAAAAAGTCGAAATGCCGAAAAGCCAGAAGTTTGGCTACAATAGTCTTGTGAGTACGGGAACACTCGTAAGGGGGAAATAGATAGGTTATCAGAGGCCCCATAAGCAATTCCATAGACTTGGGCCGTGTATTGGCCAATCGGGTCAGAATGGGCTAAATGGGCCCGATGGACTGTAGGGCCCATAGTAGGTAAAATTGGCAATTTGATACTAAGTGATGGAAAATCATATGACTACATGGCTATGAGTGTGATTGGACCTGACAGGCCATATGAAAGTGATTGGGCTTGATGGGCCATATGAATGTGATTTGGGCCTAATGGGCCATATGAATGAGATTGGGCCTAGTGGGCCATATGCATGTATGTAGACTTGTTTGGGATTTGTAAGGGGTTTTTGGGCCTAGTATCTGTTAACTACTTAAACAAACATAAAACTTAATTAATTAATTAATTGTGACTGTGGATGAGTCATAAGGTTAAAGTGTGACAATGGGTATATGCATCTCTAAGATTGGATCTAAAGAGAGCTTGGTATTTAAGCGGTCTTAATGACTCACCTCCTCTTCTCTGGAATCCTACTTGGTGCATAGTATCTGTTCACTTTAGCCAACGAGGACTTGTTAATGTGCCAAGGTAAGTAATAAACCCATAATAAAGAGAAATTACCGAAATGCCTTTTAGGGTAAGAATGACTAAAATACCCCTATGTGTTGAGTGTAAGATTTATGGATGTTGCATGTGTACCTGTTGCATTCAGATGATATTTTGTTTAGGTTGCATATGGGTTGGGAATTATGGAACGGAGGAAGTATATGAAGATCACGTGGTTGCTTGACGACCGTAGATCTACCGATGGCTTTTTAAGCCCAATATATGATTAGCAGCTTTGCTGCAACGTTAGGTAGTACCGCAATCGGGCTACCATTGGAGTGTATCGGATGGGTTGGTCGATATTTATATCCCACATGGAGTGTATTGGGGGATGGAGATGATGTGTAGTGGTTGGATGGGTGGGATTCGTGCATATTTGATTGCTTTACTTCTGTTCTGATATTGAATTAGGCCCAGGCCCAAAACGGTTTGCTATTTCATGCTTTCCTATTTGCCGAGGGTCGTACACACTAAGTTTTCGAAAACTCATCCCCTCTTTTATTTTTCTCAGATGATCCTCAGTAGGGGGTTCGATAGTAGGAGGGACTCCGATGCGGCCAGATAGCAAGATGACTCAGACTTGTTTTCTTGAACATATTATTTCTAGTATTTTAAGTTAATTCAGTCTGAAATGTAATAAGGCCTTTCCTCTAGTTATTATTTCAAATTAGGATTATTATTTTTATGCATTATATTTGTTAGAAGTAGAACATGGTTTTCCTAAACCATAACTGTTTTTAAATACTATGTTTCCGCAACTCAATTTTTAAATGACAAGTTTTCATAGATCATCTGTTTTAAGTAAAGCTTCCGCAACTAAAAAAAGATTTTACAAAGTAACTATTCTCATACAAGAAGGAATGGTTTTTCTTTAAAATACACCTCACTTTGAAAGCAACAAATACAAGCTGGGATTTTACTCAAGGTTTTTATTTCAAAGAATGGTTTTCAATGAAAACAAGGTTTCCGATAAAACACTTCAATGTGACACGTTAGGTCTGGCCATAATGTTCGGGCCGGGTTTGGGGTGTTACAACTATTCATGTCACGAAGATGCGTCATCCCCTGATGTTATCACTGGTACATTTTCTCTCTATGATACTAATGTAGTTGCATTGATTGATCCTGGATCGACTCATTTTTATATTTGCATGAATTTGGTATTTAGTAAGAATTTGCCTATTGAGTCTACTGAGTATGTGATTAAAGTGTCGAACCACTTAGGCAAATATGCTCTAGTTGATAAAGTTTGCAAGAGTTGTCCTTTAATGATTCGGTGTCACTGTTTTTCGGCTAACTTAATGCTTTTACCGTTTGATAAGTTCGATGTAATTCTCGGAATGGATTGGTTGACTCTACATGATGTCATAGTGAATTGTAGAGGAAAGATTATTGAATTGAAATGTCAAAATACTGAAATTATTCGAATTGAACTGAATGAGTCGGGTGAGTTGCCTATTATGATTTCGTCGATGTTGGCTCAAAGGTATGTAAGAAAAGGATGTCAAGTTATCTTGCGCATGTACTGAATACGAAAGTGTTTGAATTGAAGATCGAACCTGTACCGGTAGTTTGTGAATACCCGGATGTGTTTCCAGAAGAGTTGCCTAGATTAGCACAGATCAGGGAAGTTGAATATACTATTGATTTTGTAATGACCCAAAATTTACGAGCATCGAAAAAGTACATTATCGGGCCTCTGTCTTAACAAAATAGGTTCGTAAATAATTATTAGGAGTAACTGTGAGTCTAGTAATGTGTCTAATTAAGTTTTAATTAGATGAATTTAGTTTAATTAAGAGAAATTAGGAAAAAAGGACTGAATTAAGTAAATGGTAAAAGTTTAATTATAGATTAAAAGAAAATAGTAGGGATCAAATAGGCAATTAAGCCTATTCTAATGAATGAGGCGACAAAGCATAAAATCTTTTATTTTTATGATTGTTTAATTATAAAATATATTATTATTGTTATTATTTTATTATATTATAAATTAAATTGATTATATTATTATATTATAAAATAAATTAAGAAAAGACAAATGTAAGGTAAAAATAAAATACAAGTGTATTAATTTAAATGAGTACATTTGTATTATTTATATATAATTAGTAAAAAGATATTTTATTATTTATTATTAATTAGTAAAATATTTTTATATGATAAATAAATTGAAATTATGATAAGTGGATGGTGATAATAAAATACAAATGTAAAATATATATGTGTATATTTATAATATTTATATTTTTTATTAAATAAATATTTAATAATAATTATTATTATTTAATTGATATTATATTATTATATTAATGAATAAATTAATAAGTTGACAAATGTATGGTGATAGTAAAGTACAAGTGTAATAAATCATATACATACAATTGTAAAATACATATTTATTTACTTATTATTTAAGAAATAATAATAATTATTAAGTTAATATAATAATATAATAAACTAAATTACAAATAAAATATAAAACAAACAAAATAAAACATAAAAAGAAACACAACCATTTGAAAACAGAAGAGGGAAAGAAGAAAAGAAAGAAAAAGGGGAAATAGGGAATTTGAAGCTTAGAGTTTAATTGGTAAGCTTAATTAAGTCCTTTTCTCTTATTTTTGATGTTTTAGAAGTCTTAAAACAAGGTTTTGATAAAATTAAGTTGATAGTTTAGAAGTTTATAGGTTTTCGAGTATAATTTATGTTGGACAAAAAGATGAATTAGGGATTTAATTGAAAGAATTTCAAGTTAGAATTAATAAAGGGATTAAATTGTGAAGTAAGCTATAAGTTTTATGTTGTAGGAGCTAAACTGAGAAAAATTCAAAATTAGTGAAATACCTAAAAATTTAGTAGTTAAATTTGATTTTGAATGAAATTTGAATAGAAATAGAGTGTGAATTAAATTAGAAAAGTAGATAAATTTATGCTGTAATTAATGGTATAATTATTTTAATTTTCGTAGCTAACGTAATACCGGAGACCTCGACAAAGAAAGGAAAGGAGAAAGTTGACGAAGAGTAATTCGAGAATTACGGTTTGTATTTTTATAAACTGAACTTAACATTTAAATTGTTGTTTTTATTATTATATGTGTATGGAAAGATATTAAGGTAAGTATTAGTGTTTTGATATTGAACTGAATGTATATGAGTATGTAATTATTGTGAAATGGATATTGAAATGACTAATTACTATGAATTGAGAAATGAATTGAATACCCTATTAACTGTATCGGACTGAGTCGGATATAATTGACATGCCATAGGATTGGAAGTGTCCAGGGATACTTCGACCTTCAGTCGATGAGGCATTATAAGTGTCATACTGTTACTTCAACCTCGAGTCGATGAGGCACCTTGTGTATCGTACTGTTACTGTTACTTCAGTTTAATCCGATGAGGTACTAAGTACCGTACTATTACTGTTTACTTCGGCAAAGCCGATGAGGCACTAAGTGCTGTACTGGTGTGTTGGTTGGATCCATGTATCCGTCTAGGTCCAAGTTATGTTAATAGGGGTACACTACTGTACTGAACAACTAATAGTTGTTGAATAACTAAATTACTGTACTGAATAACTGATTGTTATCGATTGTTTGATACTGAATAACTGATTGTTATTGAATAACAATAAGCAAATGATTGTTATTGAAAAATAATGATTGATACTGCGTTTGAAATAAAATAGAGCACTGCACTGAAAGGTGAATATTTGAATAGTTATTGAATTTGAGTAGTGTTATATATGTACTTTATAATTATTTAAATGTTGGTTTATAAAAATACCACTGAGTGCATACTCAGCGTACAGTTTGTTTCCATGCGCAGGTTAGGTACAAAAGTAACTAATGAGTCAGCATCCAAGCCAATCCCGAACTCAAAAACATGGTGATGTACTTTTCTATTTTGAAAATGGCATGTACCTAGATTGTAATTTGTTGTTATTTTGATACATAAATATTAATGATAAATGATGGTAATGGTTGTTCCATACAAGTACATATGTCTTAAACATAGTCTATATCATAGCTTTGGGCAATTTTGTTCAATGATAATTTAAATGAATCAATTAGACATCTAATGTTAGATTGTTATAAACATAAAAATGTTAGAACTTTATACTATTAATTTGTTAGAATTAGAGTTGTATAAATTCATGAATTGATTTGTTTGGATTGGTCTCGATTTGAATTTGCAGGGAAGGTTAGATATTTATGAAGGGGTTGTACTAAGTTCGCATATAAAAAAAATTCAGAGTATCCAAACAAGTCCTGGTTTGATTCTAATGTGTGATTTGAACCTCGAGGGTCCATTATAGGGACTTTATAATTAAATCAAGATATGTATGTCATTTATTTTGAATTAATTGTAATTGTTTGATAGGTCCAGTAATGCTCGTAACCCTATTTCGGTGACAGTTTGGGGTTAGAGGGTGTTACAAATTTGGTACCAGGAACTTCATCAATACCGATAGCTCCGTATAGAATGGCTCCGGCCGAATTGAAAGAATTGAAGTCTTAGTTACAAGAGTTGATAGATAAGGGTTTGCGAGACCGAGTTTTTCGCCTTGGGGTGCACCTATGTTATTCATCAAGAAGAAAGACAGGTCCATGAGACTTTTTATTGATTATCGTCAACTTAACAAGGTTACGATAAAAAAACAAGTATCCTTTGCTAAGAATTGATGACTTGTTTGATCAGTTGAAAGGGACAATAGTTTTCTCAAAGATAGACTTGAGATCAGGCTATTATCAGTTAAGGGTTAAAGCTTTTGATATGCCGAAGACCGCATTCAGAACGAGGTACGGGCATTATGAATTTCTTGTTATGCCTTTTGGATTAACAAATGCTCCTGCAGTTTTTGTAGACTTGATGAATCGAATTTTCTGACCGTATTTAGATAAGTTTGTGGTTGTATTTATTGATGACATCCTGATTTATTCTCGAGACGAGCCTGAGCATGCCAAACATTTAAGAATTGTATTGTAGACTTTGAGAGATAAGAAATTGTTTGCTAAATTCAACAAAAGTGAGTTTTGGCTCTAAAAAGTTACATTTTGGGGACACATTGTTTCAACGGAAGGTATATTGGCTGACCCGAGTAAGATTTCGGCAGTTGTTGATTGGAAACCACTGAGAAATGTATCCGAAGTTAGAAGCTTTTTAGGTTTGGCTGGATATTATCGAAGTTTTGTTTAGGGATTTTTGATGATTGCGACTCCTATGACCAAATTGTTACAAAAAGATGTGAATTTGATTGGTCTGAGAAATGTCAAAGGAGTTTTGAATAGTTGAAAGCGTTACTGACTGAGGCATCGGTATTAGTGCAACCTGAATCAAGAAAAGAGTTTGTGATTTTCATCGACGCGTCCTTGAACGATCTTGGTTGTGTGTTGATACAAGAGGGTAAAGTGATAGCTTATGCCTTGAGACAGTTGAAACCTCATGAAACGAATTATCTGACGCACGACTTGGAATTGGCTGCTATTATGTTCGCTTTAAAATTTTGGAGACACCATTTATTCAGTGAAAAATGCCACATCTTTACTGATCATAAGAGTTTAAAGTATTTGATGACTCAAAAATATTTGAATTTGCAACAATAGAGATGGCTCGAACTATTGAAAGATTATGAGTTAGTGATAAACTATCACCCGGGGAAAGCGAACGTAGTTGCAGATGCTTTAAGTAGAAATACTTTATTTGCTTTGAGGGCGATGAATAAGCGGTTAACTTTATCTGATGATGGATTGATTTTTAGCCTAGTTGAAAGCTAGAACGGTATTTCTTCAACAAATTTGCGAATCTCGAAAAGATGATAATGAGTTGCAGGCTAAAAGAGTTCAATGCCAATCGAATAGTGATTCAGAATATCAGATTGGATTGGATGATTGTTTGAGGTTCAGAGTTAGGATTTATGTACTGAGAAATACTGACCTAATACAAAAAATTCTCCATGAGGCACATAATGGTTGTTTATCTGTTCATCCTAAAAGTATAAAGATGTATAATGACTTGAAGGAATTGTATTGCTGGTCAAGCATGAAATGAGACATTTTAGAGTTTGTAACGAGGTGTTTGATTTCTCAACAAGTGAAAGCCGAACATCAAGTGCCTTCAGGTTTACTTCACCCTGTGACTATACCCAAGTGGAAATGGGGTAGAGTTACGATGGGTTTCATATCAGGGTTACCTCTGACTCCGAAAAAGTAAGATGATGTATAGGTCGTTGTTGATAGATTGACGAAATTGACTCATTTCATTCCCGTACGTATCGATTATTCACTAGATAAATTAGCTTAATTGTACATTGCTGAGATTGTTAGATTGCATGGAGTGCCTATTTCTATTATTTCAGATAGAGATCCAAGGTTTACGTCGCGATTTTGGAAGGAATTGCAAGAAGTATTGGGTACGAAGTTGAATTTTATTACTGCATTCCATCTGCAAACTGATGGTCAATCTGAGAGAGTGATTCAAATTCTCGAAGATATCTTCACCATTGTATTTTAGAGTTCGAAGGTAGTTGGCAGAAATATCTACCGTTGGTCGAATTTGCTTATAACAACAGCTATCAATCGAGTATAAAGATGGCACCTTATGAAGCATTGTATGGTCGCAAGTGCCGAAATCCACTATACTAGACTAAGCTCAGTGAGAAACAGATTCACGGGGTTGATCTGGTTAGAGAAATCAAAGAGAAAGTGAAAGTAATTCATAATTGTTTAAAAGCAGCTTTGGATCGATGGAAATCGTATGCAGATTTGAAATGGAAGGATATCGAATTTCAAGTTGGTGATAAAGTGTTTCTGAAAGTGTCTCCATGGAAGAAAATTCTTAGATTTGGTTGCAAAGGCAAGTTGAGTCTGCATTTCACTGAGACGTATGAGATTATTGAAAGAATAGGGCCAGTGGCATATCGGCTAGCTTTGCCATCAGAATTAGAAATGATCCATAATGTATTTTATGTGCCGATGTTGCGATGATACCGATCAGACCCTTCGTATGTAATTTTCCCAATAGAGATTGAGATTCGTCCCGATATGACATATGGTGAAGAACTAATCAAACTGTTAGCTCGAGAGGTTACATAATTGAGGAATAAAAGTATAGCTCTAGTGAAAGTTTTGTGGCAACGACACGGGGTTGAAGAGGCTACATGGGAACCCAAGGAAGCTATGAGAAAACAGTACCATACCTCTTTTCTGGTAACATTTTCAAGGACGAAAATCCCTAAAGAGGGGAGAGTTGTAACAGTCCATTTTTTAGTCAAATCAGAACAGTGGTTTCAGGACCATGAATCCAAAGTAGAAATATTTATTTTATTATTTCTTTAAGGTCTACAGCATGATAAAATAATTGTGTGAAAATTTCGTTAAGAATTTTTATCGATTGAGTGTCCAATTTGACTAGAAGGACTAAATTGCAATAAGTGTAAAACTTGAATTCTATAAGTTAAAGGCTTCTAATTTCTATGAAGATTTAAATTGGAGGTCCTTAAATGAGAATTAGACCATTATATTATATGGACATGGTTAAGTATGTTTTTTGTAACGCCCCAAAATCTTGAACTTTCTTATTATTTCGGTTTTGATAAAATCTGTGCTTAATATTCCTAGTTAAGTGCTAATTATGTGTTAATAGGCCTGGGTTAGTTTTGGGGTTCGAACTTAGGGGTGAAGGAAATTATAGTTTAATAACCAAAAGAACCTTGTTGGCTAGTGGGTTGGTTTTTAAATAAATGAAGGAGGATTTGGACACAAATAGCCTTGTGTTGGAGTGGCAAGTGGCATCACATGTGGGGCCCATAGGTCGTGTCACATGCATGAAAATGAGGTTTGGGGTTCGAATCCCTCATTGCTCAAAAGGAGGATTAATTTTTGCTCTATAGATGGTCAATAGTGGCGTTGGATATGAACTCTGTAGGGAGTGATAAGAGGAGAAATTTAAGGAAGGGATTAAGGAGTTATCAGGGAGAAAAATTAAGGGATGAGAGATGTGAAAAGAGGTGGAGCTGAATTGGGAAATTGGGGATAGGAAATTCGGCTGTTATATATATAGGTGCCAAAACTATTTCTCTTCCTTTAGCCGAATTCTTCATTTTATGTTGCCGAAACACTTTACAGTCTAAGTGCTCAGAAGCCGAATTCCTTACTCTTTGCTTGCCTTTCTCTTCTCAATTCTCTTTTGACTCACCTTTGGTTTAGCCGATTCCTTCTTCTCTTCTTCTTTGTGCCGAATAACCTTTTTCACCATACAAATCTCAAAAGTTGAATACCTTCTGTGCCGCCACTACTTCCTCTACTTTCACCGATTCTAGTGTAAGTACTTGCTCTTCCAGTCAGTTTTTCTAGTATCGATTACTCCTGTCCCTTACTCTTTCTAAATCAATTTTGGTAGGGGATTAGTATCGAATCTCAGTCTTTTGGATCTCTGCTGATTTTCTCATTAGGTGTTGAGACTTTGGTAAGTGTTCTTCACTTTAGTAAGGATTGGCCGAATGCGCATTAGGAGGGAAGGGTGACTTATGTTGGATACAAGCCACCCATTATGTCTTTTTTTAACGATAAAGGTTAATGCAGATCTGGAAAGTACTCGTGATTAGTGATTAAAGAAAAACTATTAAGGCTTGGCGTTTCAGGTAAGGTTAAGGTGATATTTTGACTTTTGGTAAAAGTATTCGATAAGTATGTGTGATTAATCATTGAGTGACATTGATTGTAGGTTTGTGGCTAGGGAGATCACAACATGCTTTATTACCAGGTATGTACATACACTACACACACACTGTAGATCGGCAAATCCTGAAATACCAAAAAGCTAAAATTTTGGCTACAATAGACTTACGAGTGCACGAACACTCATAAGGGGAAACTGATAGGTTATCAAAGGCCCCATGATTGATACCATGGAGTTGGGCCATGTATTGGCCAACCGGGCTAGAATGGGCTAAATGGGCCCGATGGACTGTATTACCCATAATAGGCAAAATTGGCAACTTGATACTAAGTGATGAAAAATTGTATAAAAGCATGACTATGAATGTGATTTGGGCTTAATGGGCCATACGAATGTGATTTGGGCCTAATGGGCCATAGGAATGAGATTGGGCCTAGTGGGCCATATGCATGAATGTAGACTTGGATGGGCTTTGTAAGGGGTGTTGGGCTTAGTTTCTAAAACTGCTTAAACAGACATAAAACTTAATTAATTAATTGTGACCGTGGACGAGTCATAAGGTTAAGGTGTGGCAATGGGTGTATGCATGTCTAGGATTGGATCTAGGGAGAGCTTGGCACTTAAGCAGTCTTAATGACTTACCTCCTCTTCTCTGGAACCCTACCTAGCGCATAGTATCTGTTCCCTTTAGCCAACCAGGACTTGTTATAGGGCCAACATAAGTAATAAACCCATAATAAAGAGAAATTACCAAAATGCCCCTAAGGGTGAAAAATGCCCCTATGTGTTGAAAGTTAGATTTACGAATGTTACATGTATATCTGCTGCATTCATATGATATTCTGTTTAGGTTGCATATGGGTTGGGAATTACGGAACGGAGGAAGTATATGAGGATTGCATGGCTGCTTGACAACCGTGGATCCACCAACGGCTATTAAGCCCAATATGTGATTAGCAGCTTGCTGCATTGAAGGTAGTATCAAAACCGGGCTACCATTGATGTGTATCGGATGGGTGGGTCAATATTTATATCCCCACATGATGTGTACCGGGGGACGGAGTTGGTGTATAGCGGTTGGAATGTTGGGGTGGGTTGCACAGCATTGCTTGTATGACATTATGGTGATTGATGTTTGCTTAAGACTCTTTGAGGGTTGTACACACTGAGTTTTCAAAAACTCACCCCTCTTTTATTTTTCTCAGGTGATGCTTAGTAGGAGGATCGACGATTGGTGGGACTTCGTGGTGGCCAGAAAGCAAGACGACTTGGACTTGATTTTTGTTTTGAAAAAACTTATAGTTTCTAGTTCATTAAGTTATTTCAGACTGGATTGTAATAAGGCCCTCCCTCTGGTTATTGTTCAAATTAGGATTATTATTTTCATGCATTATATTTGTGAGAAGTTGAACATGGGTTCCCTAAACCGTAGTTTTTGAAATATTACGTTTCAGCAACTAAATTTTTAAATGATAAGTTTCCATAAATCATATGTTTTAAATAAAGCTTCCGCAATTGAAAAGAGACTTTACAAAGTAATTAAGGTTTTTCATTCTAAAGAAGGGTTTTCATTGAAAACAAGGTTTTCGATAAAACACTTCAATGTGACACGCTGGATCCGGTCATAACGTCTGGGCTGGGTTTGGGGTGTTACATTTTTAATGTTTTTCATTAAGGGTATTTTAATAAATTGGTCATTAAATGGATTAATAAGTAAAATAAGGCCAAAATTTTGTTCATCTTCTTCCTCCATAGCCAAAAATTAGGAGAATACATAGCTAGGGTTTTTGGCCAAGCTTTCAAGCTCGATTGTAAGTCTGTTTTTGTCCCATTTTTAATTATTTTCATATTTTTGAGATTGTTGTAACTTGATTTAGCTATTTCAAGGACTAATTTGAAAGAAAATTAAAGTCTAAAATTTTACCCATGTTAGATTTGCTTGTATTTTGATGTTTGGTGGTAGAAAATGCATGTTTATTGTTAGTTAAACAACGTTTGTAAAGTGATTTTCGATAAAAACCTTAAATAGGGACTTATTTGTAAAAGTCTATAAAATGTGTAGAAAAGTGTGAATAAATGAAAAATGTGGGTTGTTATGAGTACAAACAACAATCAGCTAGGCTTGGGTTGTAATGAAATTGAATGAAATTCATTTTATGAGCCTAGGGACTAAATTATAAAATGTTGAAAAGTTAGAGGCAAAAATGTAATTTTTTTCATAATGTGTTTTTGGGCTGAATTGAATAATATGATGATTAAATAAGTTAAATGTGGTATTATAGATCAAGAAAAACAAAGTTCGGGTCTAGATTAGGGGAAAAGTAAAGTAGCTGACGAATAGATCCTTTTGGCCATTTTTGGAACCGAGGTAAGTTCGTATGTTAAATAAGCTTTACTTTAAATGTATTTTAAATGCTTTAATTTATGCATGATTTTTGTAATCGACCTTATGGACACGTTCAACGATGTTTTGGAAAGCGAGAAATCCCAATCAAACCTTAAGAATAAATTAGGATACAAGTGACATGTCACTAGGGTTTTATGTTATGTGATCCGGGTGCTGGTCCTGTACGTCCTACTGGTGGTTGAGTATACTTGCATATGTTACGGTTACTTGACAGATTGTGTGAGCAGCACCGACTAGCTAGGTCCTGACTGACAACTTGTATGGGAATGCCCATTAATGGCTCGAGAGCGAGCATATATGTGTTATGAGATAGAGGTAGCAATGGCTACGTATGTGGTACCTTGTGTGCAAGGTTTACCCGAGTATCTGATATTATTATTCTGAGTGGTTCATTGGGTATGAAAAAGATGAGAATGTGTATGAAATTATTTCGAGATGGTATAGGTATGTACTTAAAGGTTATGATTATTAATTCGTGAAATGACGATTTCAAGGTAAATTTGTGATGGAATGAATTATGATCATGAGATTTTGGTAAATTACATTATCTTATGTTAAATTACTTGCATGTTAATGTATGGTGGTTAGCTTATTTCTTTCGTACAAGCTTACTAAGCTATATAACTTACTCCATTTTATTTTCCATGTTTTATAGTGTCACCAAGCTAGCTTGAGTTGGAGATTATCGGAGTTTGCATCACACTATCAAACTGTTATTTTGGGTACCAATGATTTTAAACATTTTGAGAATATGGCATGTATAGGGACTTGGTCATTTTGTTATTTCTGTCATCTTATTTTAGCCAAATGTATTGGCTTGTAATAGTCATAGGCTTGTTTAGATATTTAGCCACGTAACTTGGCTCATCTTAGTTGAATTGGTTGTCAGCTTATATATATATTTATATATGTATGCATGTGCAATTATCTCTTGTGTGATGTGGTATATAAATGCTTGGTGAATGGTTGAATGTGGTTTAATGGTTTGTTGTTGAATAGTTGAGATTGGCTTATTGGTATGCTATGAAATTTATGGAGAATCATGCATGTTATTGGTAGCCATATAGGAATGGAGAATCATGCATGTTATTGGTAGCCATATAGGAACCTGCAGGATGTGAGTTGGTATGATTTGGTTTGGTAAAATATGATGATGTAAATATGTTGAGTGTGGATAATGGAATAGCATGATTTGGCCTTGTTTGTGGATGTTTTGGTTGCCTAAGTATACCATGATTTATGTCATTTAAATTGTGTAAGTGTGTGTGCAAATGAGGGTGACGAATGGCTTGGTAAATAGCTTTTATTCTATCTAGACGGGTAGACACACGGGCGTATGTCTAGGCTATGTGTGACACACGGTCTGCCCCATGGGCATGTGTTTTCGCCATGTGGCTATTGCACCTTAATTTTGAGAAACAGAATGCTCATAATTGAGCACATGGGCGTGTGTCTCAGCCGTGTGACGGACATGGCCTCAAGCACAGGTGTGTGTCCCGACCGTGTGAAGTCTGTACCTATTTTATGAAAATTAATTAACCACACGACCTAGCGCACAGGCGTGACTCTGCTGTGTGACCTCAATTTATTCATGCTTTACAAAACAGAGAGTTACGCAGGTTACGGACACGGGCGTGTGTGACCACACGACTTGCCCACACGGGCGTGTCTCAAATCACACAGGCGTGTGACCCCTTGTTCATAGCAAGAATTTTTTAAGTAATGTAAAAATTTCCTAAGTGCTCGGTTTAGTCCCGGACCATTTCCAAAGTATGTTTTGGGCCTCATAGGCTCGTATTAGGGACTTTATGATTCAATACAAATGGTTTAATTTGGATGCAAATTTATGACTCGATTTGTATGTTTGCTTGCGATGTAAGTCTAGGAATGCCTCGTATCCTGTTCTGGTGTTGAATACAGGTAAGGGGTGTTACAGATCAAGCTATGTTGTTGGTACACTCTTTGTCCTTTTGTTATAAAACTTTCAGTGAAACTCAGATTTATGTTAGAGATCATCTCTCATTCGAGGATGTGAGGGGGAATCTTCTGAGTAAGGATAAACTCAACAATGAGTTAGGCCCAAACAAAAAATCAAATAGGCAAGTCTCTGTTCTAGTTGCATGAGACAGACAAAAAACTGGAAAGAAAGATTGAAACAAGTCTACTGCAAGGTCCAAATCCCAAAATTGTGACAAATATTGTGGCTATTGTAAAAAGGTGGGATATGTTAAGGTAGAATGTTGGAAACTTCAAAATAAAGTCAATAGGGATGTCGAAAATGATAAGAAAGATAAGCAAAAAGCTGAAGTTGTTGATGCTAGTGTAGTCGATGGTAGAGGTGATGATTTCTTGTTGGTGTGAACGAGAGAAATCTCTCATCTTACTTCCAAATGGATCTTAGATTCTGGGTGCTCCTATCACATGTGTCCCAACAGGGACTGGTCCTCCACGTACAGTTCAAGTGAAGGTGGAGTTGTGCTGATGGGGAATAACTCTCCACATAAAATATTTGAAATCAGAACTTTACAAATTAGGATGCATGACAGAATTATTCAGACACTTTCAGATGTCAGATATGTTCCTGATTTAAAGAAAAATATTATCTTCTTAGGAACTTTGGATTCTAATTGTTAGAGGATAGTCATTGAGTCAAACGGATTAAAAGTTTCTGATGAGAGCACAAAAAACGACATCTTATACATTCTACAAGGGTCAACAGTTACTGGTGCGGCTGCGATTATCAAAGAAAATCAGAAATCGCCACTAAGTCACGTTGAAAATCAAGTTCATAGTATAATATATATACATATACATATATATATGTTTACTTGATATACTTAGTAATATAATAGTATGTTTTCGAGAAATATAGCTTTCATCCCAAATGATGTAACACCCCTTACTCGTATTTGACGCCGGAACAGGGTACGAGGCGTTACCGGACATAAACTCACACAATCATACAAACCAAGAAACGAATTTTCGTCCAAATTTAAAAATTTTCGTTCACATGCATATCGTCCCTATAGCGGGTTTACGAGGCCCAAAACATACATTAGAGGTGGCTCAGGACTAAACCGAGAACTTTGGAAAACTCAAATTTTTTTTATCAAAACAGGGGTCACACGCCCGTGTGGCTTGGGACATGCCCATGTGGGTAGGCCGTATGGTCACACATGCCCATGTTCTCAACCCGCCTAACTCTCTGTTTATGACGTCATGCACAATTAGGGGACACAGAGTCAAGTCACACGCCCGTGTCCCGAGGCCATATCCTTCACACGACTAACACACACGGACGTGTCTCTGCCCGTGTGGCCAAGAAAATTTCTATTTAACAAGTCATTTTCCACCCTCATTTGCACACTCACATAAAAATTTCAATGGCACTTAACATAGCAAAATTAAGCTACCAACACAACCATAATCAAGGCTTAAACATATCAAAACAATTATTTACTGTTCATAACAAAACTGTCAACTTGAGTCATAGTCACTAAATTATTTATATCTTGAGCTACAGAACTCCAAATTAAGATCCTCTTGATTTTTCCAAAACTAGATTCAAATATTTGTCTACCATAAAATTTTAAGAATTTATGGTTTATCCAATAAGTACAGTTAATTCTTCAAATTCATCCCTGTTCTGCTGTTTGATAGTTTCGACCTTTCTTCACTAAAAATTAATTATCTCTTAGTACGGGATTCAGATGATGTTCCCATTTTTTCTATTGAAAATATACTCATTAGTAATTTAAAAATATAAATTTTAAACCCCAAGTATTTTCATACAATTTTTAATGATTTTCCAAATTCAAAACAGGGCAACCCGAAATCATTCTAACCTTGTCTCATAAAAATTCAAATATCTCATACAATGAAATTCTTTTGCTTACATCGTTTTATCTATGTAAAACTAGACTCAATAGGATTTAATTTCATCTTTTATTAAACCTCTAATTTGATTTCCAAAATTTTTGGTGATTTTTCAAAGTTATACTACTGCTGTTGTCTAAAACTGTTTTAATGCTAATTTTACTCTTTCATGATTCCCTTGTACTAACTTTCATTAACATACCATTATAAACCACATCACACAATGACATTGGCATAGGCATATGAGTAATTAATATACTTGCCCATTAGCCAATATAAGCCAATTTATAAGGCTACATACCAAATCAAATATTTATTCATTTCAAGCCAACACATTTGGCCATATCATAATAACACATACACAAAATGAATAAGTCCCTATACATGCCATGAACTTAAGAGGTTTGTATTCATTTTTGCCCATGATGAAGCTTGATAGTGTGATGACATCTCCAGTAGTCTCCAACCCGAGCAAGCTAAATTAACCTATAAGACATGGGAAAGGAAGGGGGTAAGCTACACAATATAACTTAGTAAGTTCATATACAAATAATAAACAACTATTAACATTCATTTACTTTATCCATCCATAAGAGTACTATAATTTCAATTGGCATTAGATTTTAAGATTTCTACTTATCCATTCATAGTGCTTCCTCCTTTAACTCATAAACACCATTTATGTAACATCCCGAGTTAGGGCCTAGTCGAAACAGTGGTTTCGAGACCAAAAATCTGAGTTAGAAATAATTATTATATGATTCTTATGAGGTCTATGATATGAATGCATGCTTATGTGAAAGTTCCATGAAGAAATTCTATGCATAAAATGTCTAATTGAATTTTAGAGACCAAATTGAATAAGATGCAAAACTTGCATTCTAGAAGCTTTAAGCATGAAATTTCTTTAGATTATGAATTAGAAGGTCCTAATTAGCAATTTGACCAATTTCTATAATTTTGGACAAAAATGGGCATGCATAGGAAAAAGTTGAAAGAAATGTACAAGGATATTTTGGTCATTTGGTAAACAAAGAATAAAAAGGGAAAAATAAGTTAAAAATGTGCTCATCTTCTCCAAGTGATAGCCAAATTTTTCAATAGCCATAGCTAGGGTTTTGTTCAACATTTCAAGCTTGATTGTAAGTGCTACTAGCCCCGTTTTTAATGTTCTTTGTATTTTCGAAGTCTTTGAAGCATGATCTACCCATTTCTAGCTATATTTTGAACTAGGCTTCATGTATGAAATTTGACCCATGTGTAACATGCATGTATTTTGATGATTAATGGAGGAATATGAATGTTTGATACATGATAAACATATTTTGCTAGGTGATTTTTAGTGAAAACACCAAAAAGGGGGACTTGTTTATAAAAGTAGGTAGTAAAAATGTGAAATAAAGGAAAATGTGGGCTGATATGAGCATGGTATAGGTTCGGCTAGACTTGGATAACAAAGAAAATGCATGCATCTCATTTTACGAGTCTAGGGACTAAATCGTAAATAAGTTAAAAGATAGGGGTAAAAAGGTAATTTTACCAAAGCATGAATTATGGATTGATTTGAATAATGTGATTAATAAAAAAGTTAAATTTGGCATTATAGATCAAGAAAAACATGAACCAGGTCTTGATCGAGGAAAGAATAAAGTATACAACTATTAGACTCGATTACCATCATTTTGTACCTAGGTAAGTACATGTGTAAATAATGTGACAATGTATTATATTTTGATGTGCTGACATTATGTGATAAATGTTTTATCAATATTATGTATGCTATGCCTAATGATAACTTTGTAAGTATGAATGATATTGGTCGTTATCCACGACGTTACGAGCAAGTACGATGGAGATGCTATGTGTCTATGAGAAAGAATCCCATTTGAACCTTAGGAATAGTTTAGGATACAAGTGACATGTCACTAGGAATTAAGAAATTCGAACTCATTGAGTTGGTCTGGGTTCATGATATGTATGTGGCATCCAAGCTCGATGAGTTGGTCCGAGTTTATAATGGATGCAATACATGTAATTGGGTTTCAGGCAACGAACTTGTGTGTTCTACCGGTGGCTAGGTAATCCTTGAGTAGGTCGGATACTTGACAACTTATGTGAGCAGCCCATGTAGTTACACCTTGATCAATAGCTTATATGAGCAACCCCATGAGTAGCTCATTTATGAGCGTTACATGTTATGAGGTAGCTTTAGCTACGTATGTATATGTGGCACTTATGTGCAATTTTTTCGCGTATATAATAGTATTGCGAGTGTTCAACGGGTGATGCAATGGATGTGATGAAAGTCCCAAGGAGGGCATGTTAAAGAGGTATGGTTATATGATATACTACGATTAGGCCCATATAAGGGACGATATGCATGTGTTTTTTGAATTGGTAGAAATTTTATGGTCTGATTTTACATGTATGTGTATGTTTAAGCCCGGTAATGCCTCGTATCCTATTCCGGTGTTGGACACGGGTAAGAGGTGTTACAATTTACATGCCTTAGCATTAGCGTAGCCACTATAATCTTCTCATTATAACATATCACATTAACAAACAAGTTATTTCCATCCTCTTAATCACATGCACATTATTTGTAAGTAATCATAATTTCAACATATAGTTCAACCACCTTTCACTTGTCTAAGCTCGTATCTTACTATATTCTCATAATATCTTTATTTTCCAATTATGTCTGTCTTTCTTTTCCTCATATCCAAAGAGACACAATTTAAATAAATGAACCGTAAAATATTACAAATCAATTATGCTCCTAAGCCTATCACATGATCATTATCAAATCTTATCATGCATCCATTCATCATAAATATAGATCATTTGTCACAAGGTTATCAATATTTCACAAGTATAACTTGTTCATGTAAATTCTCACCAAGAATTCATCATTTACTAAGCTCACTTCACATGAGTTCTGTGTACATACCTATACCACTCGAAATATGGTTGCATACTTTCTCATTCTTAACATACCCGTTGAAATACAATTCAAGCACATAATCATATTAGATCATATCTCAATTCGGCCCAACAGCCTAACACATAATCATCATTTATATTTATCATATATCCAACATCACAAGTATGTGCACTATCCATCACAATGGGTATTAAACAATTCTTTCCACAATAATCATGAATTTACAATTATAGGCTTACGTACATGCCTGTTTACTTGTAGTAATTTCATTCTCATACTCATCTTTGATTTACCCGTTGAACCACATTGGAATACTAAGGATGATTGGGGATCTCATACTCATAGTACCGTATCAATGCCATATCTTGGATATGGTCTTACATGAAATATCATATCGATGCCATGTCCCTAACATGGTCTTATATGAAACCACATACCGATGCCATATCCTAGATATGGTCTTATTCAGAATCTCAGTAGCCTTAATATCATGACATTTGTATTCTACCTTTGAAGTTAAATCGTGATTTCTCATTTCTCGAAACTTCGTCAAAATCGCCATTAATCAATTTCATAAAAACAAATGTATACAATTCATGCAATATCAAAATATTAAATACATAATATAAGGTTGCATTATTTACGCATGAACTTACCTCAACACCAAAATGGCAAAAGGGACCTAACCATCAATTTCTCATTTTTCCCTCGTTCTAGGTCCAAACCTCGTTTTATTTTATCTATAATGCCACATTAAGTCTATTTATTAGTCACATTAGTCAAAGTGATCCAAAAATCATACTATGAAAAAATTATATTTTTACCCCTAAACTTTGTCATATTTACACTTTTGCCCCTAGGCTCGTAAAATGATTTTTATTCAATTTCTTTTCATTTTAAGCCTATCCAAATCATTTTCATAACTATATTAGCCCACAATTTCCACTAAATCACACTTTTATGACAAATTTTATAACTTTTACAAATTAGTCCTTTTTAACGTTTTCACCGAAAACTACTTAGTAAAAGATTCATATTCCTCCTTTAAACATCAAAATACACAAATGTAACACATGGGTAAATTTTTAAGCATCAACCCTAGCTCAAATAAATAGTAAAAATAGATAGATCTTGTTACGAGGATTGCAAAAATGTAAAAATAATTAAAAATGAGGCTAGAATGGACTTACAATCGAGCCTGGAAGCTTGTAAAACCTACAGATAGTTTCTCCATGCAAGTTTCGTCCAAGAGGTTGAAGATGGACAAAAAGTGGCTTTTAATTTTGTTTTTAATTCATTTTAATAACTAAATGACCAAAATGCCCTTAATGAAAAACTTTGGAAACATGCCTAACCATGCCCATTTTTGTCCACCAACTTATCCAATGGTCTAATTACCATATAAGGACCTCCAATTTAAAATTTCATAACAATTGGACATCTCTAGCTTGTAAAACTCAGCTTTTTCACTTTTTACGATTTAGTCCTTTTGACTAAATTGAGTGCCCAAACGTCAAAATTTTCAAACGCAATTTTGATTTCGTGAAATTGTAGACCATAAAAATGTAATAAAAATAAATTTTCTTATGTCAGATTTGTGGTCTCAAAACCACTATTTCGACTAGACCCTGAATTAGGATGTTACAACTCTCCCCCCTTTAGGGATTTTTCATCCTCGAAAATCTTACTAGAAGAAGTTGGTTCCAACTCTCATGAAACACTTTCACAAAAATTCTAAGAATCACAAATCGAATTCACCCCGTATATCTCTTTCCACTAAACTTTGGACTTTAGCACACAGTACCGGAGCATATCGTCAAGATTTCAATTACTCTCTCAGGAATTCATATACACAGTTGTTCTGTCAAATAAAAACTCTGTACATACTGAAATGATCTTACAGATCTTTGCTAAACAATCAACCACAATCCAAATAATATCTTCCTTTTTAGAGAAAAAGACAATCACGATACGAATTCTATATTAACTCTATTTCATTATCACTCTCGCACAATCACAGACTGTATTAGTCCTGAATACACTTGATGTTCGGCTTACTTGCTAACAAATAGATATCTGATCATAATTCCAAAATATCATTGTACATACTTATTCACTATCACATTTCTAAGCTTCTCGGTTTCGCAAGGAAAACCCCACTTTAGCATTTAATATAGCTAGAATTAGACTGTCATCAAATAAGGTTAATCAAGTAACCAGTACTCACAAAATAAACAAAGATTTTCCATCCAGGCTTCTATAACTATAACTGCTTTCTCAGAGATTAAATCAATAACTTACTCGAAATCTTTCATCATCACAAACCATTGACATTGTTTTAAATTTCAGATCTTTCTAGGACATTCAATACTTTAACTTTTTCGACCAGGAAGCACGTAACATTTCCCATCGAACACACAAAGTCATCCAATTCTCAACACAGGCATAATAGCAACCATCTCTAAATCACCAGCCTAACAGTTCTTTTTAATGAGACATTAACCGTTTGAAAGTAGAAACTACCTTTTATATTATTGTATTAAAATACATTCCAATTTGTTCAATAGTACATCACAAAAATCACAATTTCTTTACTCAATTTAGCCGATCCCAGAATCATTGCTTTGGTTAACGATACCTTTAACTGTTTGGAACTTTACTAACACGAATCCTACTACTTAAACTTTTATAAATGCGTTAACCTTTCAAAACTGAACAACTTTAACTCGTAATAACATCATTTGGTTGGAGCAATCCAATAAGTATATATCTATATCATACTTTCTAGAATATAATTTCCTCATTTAGACTATCCATCTATATATATACTCATGAATTCACATAATTAATTCCTTTAGCTAAGGACATGCTTAAATACATATAACTCAAACTACATCTCAACAAATCAGCTTACTCTAATAAAAACAACTGGGTTGATTTCAACTATCGTATAATAACATATCACTATACTCTTTTCGACCGTATTACCTCCAGGAAACAAATATCCTGATTGAATTCATCGACTTAAACTTACTAGCTCTGGAATTTCCATCGTAGCAAAGACAATACACTTTCTAAATATGCATATAAGACAAAATATCATCCAGTAGATACAAAAGAATAGTCTCACATAAGTTTTCACCATCAAATTTTATTCTAAACATACTAGAATAGAGTTTCGAAGAGAGATAAAATGATACCAATCATAAACCAACCAGGCTAATAGTGCTTTCGACTAACATTAGAGTTAGCTAACATTTTCCCAACATAAGCTAACATTTTTGCAACATAAGAACTTTATCAGAAAATGAACAATCACACACTATCTCTAAGAATAAGGAATATATAAATATCCAAAATAGGTCATCATAATTTATTCAATTATAACTGTTAGACATAGACACTTTACAATTCAAACATCATTTCTCGGATTAATTCTGTTATCATAAACCCTATATTATTCTATTCACCGAGGGAGGGATTTCGGCAAACACTTACCTAATTGAGCCTATTAGCCGAGACTAACTTCTTCTTTACCTGTGACATTGCATAGTCCGTATAATCTTTAAAAGAATCTGATATTTCTTCTAAAACTAATTTCATTTGTCACACCATACGCAACTCTATTTGCATTACTAATTATTTCATCACAGAACTCTTTAGTTTCCCACTTATAAACTTATTCAACATGATTCGCGTGAATTTTCGTCATAAAAGCAACATTGTAAAAGGTGACGTCGTAAAGCCTTTAACTTGACTTTCATAATTACACACATCTGACATAGCATACATCATTAACGTCATATCATCATAATCACATAGTTCACTTCAAGTAAATTATCACACTTATTCATTTTACAAATGTTAGATGTCATCCATAATTTCAAATAGTGAATTTACTTACTCAAGCTCAATATTAATATCTACTTAAATTCCAACACTTAGCTTCAATTTTACTTAACATCATTTGTCAAATTAGAGACGTCTTAAGGTTGAGTATGTCGTTTACTTGATGCCATAGTCCAACTATGGTCTTACACGAAGTCTCATATCGATGCCAAAGCCATGTCTCAGACATGGTCTTACATGGGATCACATATCGATGCCAATGCCATGTCCCAGACATGGTCTTACATGGGATCACAGTGCCATAGCCCAGCTATGGTCTTACATGTCATTACGATGCCATAGCCCAGCTATGGTCATACACGTACTCAAATGTACTGCCATGGTCCAACCATGGTCTTATTCGTCAATTCATCATTGAACGATCGTACTCATCTCCTGCGTTCTACTCAATTTGATCTTCCAGTTTAATTTTCATACCATTATAATATTCATGGTTCAATAACAAAGTTTTAAGACAAAACATTATATATATTCTCTAATTTAACACTTAAACATGAGATTCAACTATATAGACATACTGATTATGCACTATTCAAAAAAGTGTATATACATAAATTTCGTCCATTGGGTTAGTTTACTTATCATATTCACTTAATCAAATAGGTTGGGTACATAACATCATATGAACGCCAACATATATGGATGAGTTTATCACAACATAAACCTTCTTTTCATTTCAGTTTTCCACATTTCTCAACTTATGGTTATCTCATTTCGTATACTAACACATACATATCATGAATTTCTATTCATACCTTTCCAAATTTTGACACATCATAAGCACAATTCAATCATCTCAATATCATTTTCAAAATTATCAAAAATAGCTCGGTTGGAAGTCATATCTGTCTTAATAAAACAATTTCGTTAGAGTTGGGAGATATCAAACTATCACGAATAGTAATATGGCATGTATAGCTAGACTCACATACACTAGTTTAGTCTGACAATCGACTAAACCATAGCTCTGAAACCATTAAATGTAACACCCCTTACTCTTATTTGACGCCAAAACAGGATACGAGGCGTTACCAGAAAAAAACTAACATAATCATACAAACCTAAACATGAATTCTCGTCCAAATTTAAAAATTTTCATTCACATGCATATTGTCCCTATTATGGGCTTACAAGGCCCAAAACATACATTGGAGGTGGTTTGGGACTAAACCGAGAACTTTGAAAAACTCAAAAAAAATTTATCAAAACAAGGTCACACACCCGTGTGGCTTGGGACACGCCCGTGTGGGTAGGCCGTATGGTCACACACGCCTGTGTCCTCAACCCTTGTAACTCTCTGTTTATGACATCATGCACAATTTGGGGTCACATGGTCAAGTCACACACCCGTGTCCCGGGGCCGTATCCTTCACGCGGTTGTGTCTCTGCCCGTGTGGCCAAGAAAATAGCTATTTACTAAGCCATTTGCCACCCTTATTTGCACACTCACATGCACACTTTCAATGGAACTTAACATAGCACAATTAAGCTACCGACACAACCATAATCAAGGCTTAAACATATCAAAACAATTATTCACTGTTCATAACAAAATTGTCCACTTGAGTCATAGTCACTAAATTATTTATATCTTGAGCTACAGAACTCCAAATTAAGATCCGCTTTATTTTTCTAAAACTAGACTCAAATATCTTCCTATCATAAAATGTTCAGAATTTATGGTTTATCCAATAAGTACAGTTAATTCTTCAAATTCATCCCTGTTCTGCTGCTTGACAGTTTCGACCTTTCTCCACTAAAAATTAATTATTTCTTAGTACAGAATTCGGATGATGCTCCCATTTGTTTCTCTTGAAAATAGACTCATTAAGAATTTAAAAATATAAATTTAAACTCCCAGATATTTTTATGCAATTTTTAATGATTCAGAACAGTGAAACTCGAAATCATTTTGACCTTGTCTAATAAAAATTCAAATATCTTATAAAATGAAATTCTTTTCCTTACACTGTTTCTTCTATGTAAAACGAGACTCAATAGGTTTTAATTTCATATTTTTTTCAACCTATAATTTGATTTCCATAATTTTTCGTGATTTTTCAAAGTTATACTACTGATGCTGTCCAAAACTGTTTTAATGCTAATTTTACTCTTTCATGATTCCCTTGTACTAACTTTCATTAACATACCATTATAAACCACATCACACAATGACATTGGCATATGCATATGAGTAATTAATATACATGCAACCCATTAGCCAATATAAGCCAATTTATAAGGCTACATACCAAATCAAATCCTTATTCATTACAAGCCAACACATTTGGCCATATCATAATAACACCTACACAAAATGGCCAAGTCCCTATACATGCCATAAACTTAAGAAGTTTGTATTCATTTTTTCTCATGATGATAGCTTGAAAGTGTGATGACATTCCGGCAGTCTCCAACCCGAGCTAGCTAAATTAACCTATAAGACATGGGAAAGGAAGGGGGTAAGCTATATAATATATCTTAGTAAGTTCATATACAAATAATATAAAAATATTAACATTCATTTACTTTATCCATCCCTAAGAGTGTTATAATTTCAATCAGCATTAGATTTTAAGTGTAACGCCCCAAAAATCCTGAAATCTTGAACTTTCTTTTTTTTTTGGTTTTGATAAAAATTGTGCTTAACATTCCTAGTCAAGTGTAAATTATGTGATAGTAGGTCTTTGTTAAGGTTTGATTTCGAACTTAGGGGTGAAGGAAATTATGGTTTAATTATTAAAAGAACCTTGTTGGCAAGTAGGTTGGCTTTTAAATAAATGAAGGAAGAATTGGACACAAGAATGTCTTGCGGTGGAGTGGCAAGTGGCGTCACATGCAAGGCAAGGAGGTAAGGGGTTCGAATCCCTTCTTGCTCAAAGGAAGGATTTATTTTTGCTTAAGGGATGGACAATGGTGGCATTGAATGTGAACTCTATAGGGAGTGATAAGAGGAGAAATTTAAGGAGGGGATTAAGGGGTTATCAGGGAGAAAAATTAGGAGATGAGGAGTGTAAAGAGGTGGAGTCGAATTGGGGATTAGGGGATAGGAAATTAGGCTAGAGGTTCTATATAGATGCTGAATGTGAGGTTGCCAGGCTAATGCCGAATTCTCCCTCACCTTGTTGCCAGAAAACACATTTTTCTCTGAAGATCTAAATGCAGAAAATCCCCTGTTCTTCCTTTTTTTTTCTTTGTGCCGATTCTTCATTCTTCCCTACTCAAAGTTTTCTTTTTGATTCACCTCTGGTTTTTAATGACTTCTACGTTTTTTTGTGCCGAAGAACCTTTTTCACCATACAAGTTTCAAGAGTCAAATATCCTCTATGCCATCACTACCCTTTCCACTCAGTCAATTCTAGTGTAAGTGCTTTGTTCTCTCAAACGGGTTTGCTAGTATCAATTACTCTATCCCTCACTTCTTATAATTGGTTTTGGTAGGACTAGTATCGAATCCCAGTCTTTTGGATCCTACCGATTTGCTTCTTAGGTGTGAGATTTTGGTAATTGTTCTTCACTTCGTAAGGATTGGCCGAATAGGCTTTAGTAGAAAAGGGTGACATATGTTTGATACAAGTCACCCATTATGTTTTTAACAATAAAGGTTAATGCAGATCTGGGTAGCACTCATGATTAGTGATCAAGGAAAAGCTAATAAGGCTTGGCGTTTCAGGTGAGGTTAAGGTGAAACTTCGACTTTTGGTGAAGTATTCGATAAGTATATATGAGTAATCATTGAGTGATATCTATTGTAGGTTTGTGGTAAGGGGGATCACAACACGCTTTATTACCAGGTCTGTACATACACTGTACACACACAAGTAGATCGACAAATCCCAAAATGCTGAATGGCCAAAAGTTTGGCTACGGTAGTCTTGCGAGTGCGCGAACACTCGTAAGGGGGAAACTGATAGGTTATCTGAGGCCCCATGGGTGATTCCATGAACTTGGGCCGTGTTTTGGCCAACCGGGCTAGGATTGGCTAAGTTGGCCCGATGGGCTGTAGGCTCATAATAGGCAAAATTGGCAACTTGATGTTAAGTGATGCAAATTATATGAAAGCATGTATATGAATGTGGTTTGGGCCTAATGGGCCATATGAATATGATTTTGGTTTAATGGGCCATACGTATGTGATTCGGACCTAATAGGCCATATGAATGAGATTGGGCTAGTGGGCCATATGCATGTATGTAGACTTGTTTAGGCTCTATAAGGGGTTTTGTGCCTAGTATCTAATAACTATTTAATTGACATAAAACTTAATTAATTAATTGCGACTGTGGACGAGTCATAAGGTTAAGGTGTGGTAATGGGTATATGCATGTCTAGGATAGGATCTAGGGAGAGCTTGGTACTTAAGCGATGACTCACTTCCTCTTCTCTAGAATCCTACCTGGTGCATAGTATCTATTCACTTTAGCCAACGAGGACTTGTTAACGGGCCAAGGTAAGTAATAAACCTAATAAAGAAAAATTCCCGAAATGCCCCTAAGGGCAAAAATGACCAAAATACCTTTATGTGTTGAATGTAAGATTTATGGATGTTACATGTATATCTGCTGCATACATACGATATTCTGTTTAGGTTGCATATGGGTTGGGAATTATGGAACGGAGGAAGTATATGAGGATCACATGGTTGCTTGACAACCGTGGGTCCACTAACAGCTTTTAAGCCTAATATGTGATTGGCAGCTTGCTGTAATGAAGGTAGTTCCGCAACCGGGCTACCATTGATGTGTATCGGATGGGTGGGTCGATATTTATATCCCCACATGATGTGTATCGGGGGACAGATATGATGTGTAACGGTTGTATTATTGGGGTGGGTTGCACTGCATTGTATTGTATGATTTTATGGATTGATGAATGCTTATTACTCGTCAAGGGTTGTACACACTGAGTTTTCAAAAACTCACCCCCTCTTTAATTTTTCTCAAGTGATGCTCAGTAGAAGGTTTGATGTTTGGAAGGACTCGGAGGTAGCCAGCTAGCAAGACAAATTGGACTTGTTTTTTTTTTAAAAAAAGAGCATATAGTTTCTAGTTTATTAAGTAATTTTAGACTGGAATGTAATAAGGCATTACTTTATTATTTGGATTGTTATTTTTATGCGTTGTAATTATAAGAAGTTGAACATAGGTTTCCTAAATCATAGTTTGTTTTCTACGTTTCCGCAACTTAATATTAAAATGACAGGTTTTCATAAATCATAGTTTGTTTTCTATGTTTCCGCAACTTAATATTAAAATGACAGGTTTTCATAAATCATATGTTTTAAACAAGCTTTCGCGATTGAAAGAGAGTTTTTATAAGTTAATTAAGGTTCTCATTTTAAGGAAGGGTTTTCAATGAAAATAAGGTTTTCGCTAGAATACTTCAATGTGACGCGCCAGATTCAGCCATAACATCCGGGCCAGGTTTAGAGTGTTACATTTAATGGTATCAGAGCCCAGGTTGTCAAACTTGGGCCTTGAAGTAGGCCTTATTATTTTGGTTTTGTTTTTAAAAAAATTCGAATCACAATATTTTGGAAGAAAAAAATTCTTATTGTGCGGCAAACCGAGTCTCTGACGTCGAACTAAGTAAGTTCCTTTATTCTTAAGCTGGTGTAATTTGATATACTGTAGGTAGCTAGTGGGCTACTTTAGATGATTATGCTAAGGTTTTTTTTTAGATTGAAACTGAAGCCCGTAGGACCTTGGAACTGTAGAGGATTTACGAAAACAACCTTCTTTTAATATTTCCATAAAACATCAGTTAAATTATTAAAACTAACTAAAACTTCATAAAATTTCTAATCCAGATAATACGTGAGACAACGATGGCTGCTTGGCCGCGAAAGTGTTAGGGCTAAATCGTCGGCATCAGGCCATAGCCGATGTTAGAGTAGAAGAGGCTTCAACCTCACCCGTAGCTGGGACTGGGTCGTATGATCGGGCCGCAAGGGAAGATACATTGTCGCAAGCAATGTTGAGGATTTTGGAAAGGGTCGCAGGTCCAATAATGGCACGGGAAATCAGGGTCCATTCTGGAGTGACTTCAATCAAATGGGGCTGAGATCTTTAAAGGCGTGGCTAGTGTGGGTCCTAATGTGGTAGAATACTGGTTGGAGGCCACCGAAAGGATAATGGAGGACTTGGACTATTCTCCGAAACAAAAGTTGAAAGGAGCAGTGTCACTACTTAGGGAAGAAGCTTACCAGTGGAGGCTGACAGTGAAAGAGGGCACCCAACCTGAGCAGGTCACTTGGGAGTTCTTCAAAACTGTGTTCCAAGGGAAGTATGTAGGTGTGAGTTATGTGGATGCTAAAAGGAAGGAGTTCTTAAACTTGATCCAGGGAAACAAATCTGTGGCAGAGTATGAGGTGGAATTTCTACGCCTTAGTTGGTATGCAAGAGTTATGGTGGCAACGGCCTATGAGCCTTGCGTTAGGTTTTAGGATGGACTTAGAGATAGCCTCAGAGTATTGATAGCTCCACAAAGGGAGTGAATTTTCTCGGAGTTGGTGGAGAAAGCAAAGATAGAGGAGGAGGTAAAGCGTATTGAGCGCCTAAATCAAGAAAAAGAAAAAGGGTAAGAATAAAAGGGAAGCTGAAACTCTTGGTGTTGGACAGAGGCCTAGGGCTAGGGTCAAAGTTAATGGGCCAGTTAGAGCAGGGGCCCCTGTTGTTAATCCAGGGGTGCCACCTTGTGTTGATTGTTAGAAATGACATGTGGGCGAGTGTTGGATGAGGACGGGAGCTTGTCTAGCTTGTGGATCTATGGAGCATAGGATCAAGAATTGCCCTAAAATGCCAGCTTAGGTGCCAGTTGTGCACCGAGGTAGTGTCCAACCACCAAGGGGTGGTCAGTTGTCGCCAAGGGGTCGTGGGTAGGCCAGGGGAGGTAACGGTAATAGACCTGGGCATAGAGCACCAGGCGAAAATGCAAGCCATGTTGAGGCGAGATAGTCAACTTTGGTTTATGCTGCTCGTCGCCGAGAAGACGGGGATGCCCCAGATATGATAATGGGTATGTTCTTTATACATGAGTTACCTTACTCTACATTGATTGATATTGGATTGACGCATTCATATGTTGCATGCAATATGACTGAACCTTTGGGTGATATGTTTGAAATTACTACAAATGAGATTACTGTGATAAGTCCGTTAGGTCAGTCAGTAGGAGTGAATAAGTTGTGTAGGAAGGTACCCTTAGTAGTCCAATGGGTTACCTTTTTAGCGGATTTGATGGAGCTACTGTTTAGTGAGTTCAATTTAATCTTGGGTATGGATTGGCTGGTGAAACATCGAGCCACATTGGGTTGCGCTGCAAAGTGAATGGTGTTAAGAACAGTGGAGGATAAAGAAGTGGTGGTGATCGGTGAACGCCGAAAGTTCTGTCAAATGTGATTTCAGCATTAAGGGCTGAGAAATTGGTATGAAAGGGATGTGAAGCCCATTTGTATTATATTAGCAATACGGAGGTTAAGAGCCCTACTGTTGGGGAGTCGAGAGTAGTTAATGAATTTTCTGATGTTTTTCCCAAGGAGCTGTCGGGATTGTTGCCCAGCAGAGAAGTAGAATTTGGAATCGAGTTGTTACTTGGTAAGGCTCCGGTGTCCGTCGCCCCTTATCGGATGGCACCAAAGGAGTTGGAAGAACTTAAGGCATAGATTCAGGAATTGTTGGATCGAGGATTCATTCGACCAAGAGTGTCTCCCTAGGGAGCACCGGTGTTATTCGTGAAGAAGAAGGATAGGACGTTGTGAATGTGTATCGACTACTGGCAGGTAAACAAATTAACTATTAAAAACAAGTACCCTCTGCCGAGAATCGATGATCTTTTTGATCAGTTTAGGGGAGCTTCCGTTTTCTCAAAGATTGACCTGCTTCGGGGTATCACTAATTGAGGGTTAAGGAGGCGGATGTTCATAAGACAGCTTTCAAAACTTGTTATGGGCACAACGAGTTCTTGGTGATGCCATTCGGGCTGACAAACGTACCTGCCACTTTCATGGACCTCATGAATCGAGTCTTCCAACCCTAGCTAGATCGGTTCGTGTTAGTTTTTATAGATGACATTTTAGTGTACTCTAGAGATGAGGATGAGCATGATGCACACTTAAGGATTGTGCTGCAAATTTTGAGGGAGAAACAGTTGTATTCCAAATTTAGAAAGTGTGAATTTTGGCTAAGGGAGGTTACTTTTCTAGGACATGTGGTGTCAGCTGAGGGGATTAAGGTGGATCCTTGGAAAATTGAAGCGGTATTAGATTGGAAAACACCCAAGTCGGTATCGAAAATTCAAAGTTTTCTGGGCTTGGCAGGGTATTATAGGCGGTTTGTTAAGGGCTTTTCAATAATTGCTACACTGTTAACTAGCTTGTTGAGGAAGGGAGTACCGTTTGAATGGACGGACAAGCAGCAAAAAAGTTTTGGAAAGCTTAAGAAGGTCTTAACTGAGGCCCCTATGTTGATTCAGCCAGAGCCTGGGAAGGATTTAACGATTTATAGTGATGCGTCGCATGTGGGCTTGGGCTACGTGTTGATGCTGAAAGGAAAGGTGGTTGCGTATGCGTCACGAAAACTTAAGACTCACAAGGTGAATTACCCAACCCATGACTTGGAACTAGCCACGGTGGTCTTCATGCTAAAAATATGGAGACATTATCTATACGGGGAGAAGTGCGTGATTTATTCAAACCATAAGAGTTTGAAGTAACTCCTCACCTAAAAGGAGCTAAACCTTAGGCATCGTAGGTGGGCGGAATTATTGAAGGATTATGATTGTATTTTTGAATACCACCCTTGCAAAGAAAATGTGGTAGCCGACGCGTTGAGTCGTAGGGTTAAGTCAGACTTGAGGGCTATGCTCGCCTGTTTAAGCTTGCTGGATGATAGTAGCTTGTTTACTGAGCTTCAAGTAAAACAAGTGTGGGTCAAGCAGATATGGAGTAAGCAGTTAGTGGATTAGACTTTGGGTGCTTGTTTTAGACAAGTAGAGAATGGGAAGATGTCAGACTTTGGGATAAATAGTGAAGGAGTGTTGTGTTTCCATGGGAGAATGTGTATACCAAAGGACATAGCAGCCTCATGCTATGCATCCTAGTGGAAACAAGATGTATCGAAATTTGCGTGAGCTTTATTGGTGGCTTGGACTTAAGCGCGAGGTTATGGAATTCGTAGGTAAATGCTTGGTTTGTCAAAAAGTGAAGGCAGAGCATCAGTTACCTTCAGGATTGCTTCAACCAGTAAAGATTCCACTCTAGAAGTGGGAAAGGATTACTATGGACTTTGTTAGTGGTCTACCCTTGACACCTACTAAAAAAGACTCGATATGGGTTATAGTGGATCGGTTAACTAATTCGACCCATTTTATACCGGTCCACACTGATTACTCGTTACAAAAGCTGGCTAGGTTGTATATGGCGGAGATTGTAAGATTGCATGGAGTGCCAGTTTCCATAATATCAGATAGGGACCCATATTTCACTTCGCGATTTTGGAAGAAGCTGCATGAGGCGTTGGGTACTAGGTTGAACTTTAGTACGGCATTCCACCCTCAAACTGATGGACAGTCTGAAAGGGTGATCCAAGTTTTGGAAGACATGTTGAGAGGATGTGTAATTGAGTTCCGAGGTAGCTGGGAAGACTTTTTGCCATTAGCCGAATTCACGTAGAATAATAGTTATCAAGCAAGTATTGGGATGGCTTCGCATTGAACTTCAACATGTTGGAAGGAGTTGGGCGAACGAAGAATTTTGGGCCCAGAGTTATTAGCAGATACCGAGGATAAGGTAAAATTGATTTGGGATTGATTGAAGGAGGCCTCGGATAGGCAGAAGTCGTATGCTGACCTTAAGCATCGAGAGATAGAGTATGCAGTGGGGGACTTAGTTTTTCTTAAGGTATCTCTGTGGAAAAAGGTGTTAAGGTTTTGACGAAAGGGGAAGCTAAGCCCAAGGTTCATTGGGCCATATCGGGTTGTAAGGCGGATTGGGCCAGTTGCTTACCAGTTGGATTTACCTCCTGAACTAAGCCAGATCCACGACGTGTTTCATGTTTTTATGCTGAGACGGTATTACTCAGATCCTTCACATGTCATAGCAGTTGAGGAAATCGAGGTCAGGCCAGAACTAACTTTCGAGGTAGAGCCCATACAAATAATTGGTCGTGATGTTAAGGTACTGAGGAGGAAGTCTGTTCCATTAGTCAAAGTGCTTTGGCGTAATCACAAGGCTGAGGAGGCTACTTGGGAACCTGAAGAAGTGATGCGATGTCAATATCCTCAACTGTTTGAATCAGGTAAAATTTTGAGGATGAAATTTCTTTTAGGGGTAGAGTTGTAACGCCCCAAAAATCTCAAAATCTCGAACTTTCTTTTTTTTCAGTTTTGATAAAAATTGTGCTTAACATTCCTAGTCAAGTGTAAACTATGTGATAGTAGGTCTTGGTTAAGGTTTGAGTTCGAACTTAGGGGTGAAGGAAATTATGGTTTAATTATTAAAAGAACTTTGTTGGCAAGTAGGTTGTCTTTGAAATAAATGAAGGAAGAATTGGACACAAGAAAGCCTTGTGGTGGAATGGCAAGTGGTGTCACATGCAAGGTAAGGTGGTAAGGGGTTCGAATCCCTCCTTGCTCAAAGGAAGGATTTATTTTTGCTTAAGGGATGGACAGTGGTGGCGTTGAATGTGAACTCTGTAGGGAGTGATAAGAGGAGAAATTTGAGGACGGGATTAAGGGGTTACCAGGGAGAAAAATTAGGAGATGAGGAGTGTAAAGAGGTGGAGCCGAATTGGGGATTAGAGGATAGGAAATTCGGCTAGAGGCTATATATAGATGTCGAATGTGAGGTTGCCAGGCTAATGCCGAACTCTCCCTCACCTTGTTTCCAGAAAACACCTTTTTCTCCAAAGATCTAAAAGCCGAAAATCCCCTATGCTTCCTTCTTTTTCTTGGTGTCGGTTCTCCATTCTTCCCTACTCAAAGTTTTCTTTTTGATTCACCTATGGTATTAAACGATTTCTACTTTTCTTTGTGTCGAATAACCTTTTTCACCATACAAGTTTTAAGAGCCGAATATCCTCTGTGCCGCCACTAACCTTTCCACTCGGTCAATTCTAGTGTAAGTGCTTTGTTCTCTCAATCAGGTTTTTTAGTATCGATTACTTTGTCCCTCACTTCTTCTAATTGGTTTTAGTAGGATAGTATTGAATCCCAGTCTTTTGGATCCCTGCCTATTTGCTCCTTAGGTGTGAGATTTTGGTAAGTATTCTTCATTTCGGTAAGGGTTGGCCGAATAGGCTTTAGTAGAAAAAGGTGACATATGTTGGATACAAGTCACCCATTATGTTTTTAACGATAAAGGTTAATGTAGATCTGGGTAGCACTTGTGATTAGTGATCAGGGAAAAGCTAATAAGGCTTGGCGTTTTAGGTGAGGTTCAGGTGAGCTTCGGCTTTTGGTAAAGTATTCGATAAGTATTTGTGAGTAATCATTCAGTGATATTGATTGTAGGTTCGTGGTAAGGGGGATCGTAGAACGCTTTATTACTAGGTGTGTACATATACTATACACACACAAGTAGATCGACAAATCCTGAAATGTCGAAAAGTCGAAAGTTTGGCTACGGTAGTCTTGCGAGTGTGCGAACACTAGTAAGGGGGAAACCGATAGGTTATCTGAGGCCCCATGGGCGATTCCATGAACTTGGGTCGTGTTTTGGCCAACCAAGCCAGGATGGGCTAGGTGGGCTCGATGGGCTGTTGGACCCATAATAGGCAAAATTGGCAACATGATGCTAAGTGATGGAAATTATATGAAAGCATGTATATGAATGTAATTTGGGCATAATGGGCCATACGAATGTGATTTGGGCCTAAGGGTCATACGAATGTGATTTGGGCCTAATGGGCCATATGAATGAGATTGGGCCTAGTGGGCCATATGCATGTATGCAGACCTGTTTGGGCTTTGTAAGGGGTTTTGGGCCTAGTATCTGATAACTGTTTAATTGACATAAAAATTAATTAATTAATTGCGACCATGGACGATTCATAAGGTTAAGGTGTGGTAATGGGTATATGCATGTCTAGGATAGGATCTAGGGAGAGCTTGGTACTTAAGCAGTCTTAATGACTCACCACCTCTTCTCTGGAATCCTACCTGGTGCAAGTATCTGTTCACTTTAGCCAACGAGGACTTGTTAACGGGCCAAGGTAAGTAATAAACCTAATAAAGAGAAATTACTGAAATGCCCCTAAGGGCAAAAATAACCAAAATACCCCTATGTGTTGAATGTAAGATTTATGGATGTTACATGTATATCTGCTGCATACATATGATATTCTATTTAGGTTGCATATGGGTCGGAAATTATAGAACGAAGGAAGTATATGAGGATCGCATGGTTGCTTGACAATCGTGGGTCCACCGACGGCTTTTAAGCCGAATTGTGATTGGCAGCTTGCTGCAATAAAGGTAGTTCCTCAACGGGCTACCATTGATGTGTATCTGATGGGTGGGTCGATATTTATATCCCCACATGATGTGTATCAGGGGACGGAGATGATGTGTAACGGTTGGATTATTAGGGTGGGTTGCACTGCATTGCATTGCATGTATGATTTTATGGATTGATGAATGCTTATTACTCGTCGAGGGTTGTACGCACTGAGTTTTCAAAAACTCACCCCCTCTTTTATTTTTCTCAGGTGATGCTCAATAGAAGGTTCGATGTTTGGAATGACTCGGAGGTGGCTAGCTAGCAAGACGACTTGGAGTTGTTTTTTTTTTTTAAAAGAGCATATAGTTTCTAGTTTATTAAGTAATTTCAGACTGGAATGTAATAAGGCCTTCCCTTTTATTATTATTTGGATTGTTATTTTTATGTGTTGTAATTATGAGAAGTTTAACATGGGTTTCCTAAATTATAGTTTGTTTTCTACGTTTCCGCAACTTAATTTTAAAATGATAGGTTTTCATAAATCATACGTTTTGAACAAGCTTTCGCGATTGAAAGAGAGTTTTTATAAGTTAATTAACGTTCTCATTTTAACGAAGGATTTTCAATGAAAATAAGGTTTTCGCTAGAACACTTCAATGTGATGCGCCAGATTCGGCCATATCATCTGGGCTGGGTTTGGGGTGTTATATTAAGATTTCTACTTATTCATTCATAGTGCTTACTCCTTTAACTCATAAACACCATTTCCATGCCTTAGCATTAGCCTAGCCACTATAGTCTTCCCATTATAACATATCACATTAACTAACAAGTTATTTCTATCCTCTTAACCTCATACACATTATTTGTGAGTAATCATAATTTCAACATATAGTTCAACCACCTTTCACTTGTCTAAGCTCGTATCTTACTATATTCTCATAATATCTTTGTTCGACAATTATGCCTGTCTTTCTTTTCCTCATATCCAAAGAGACACAATTTAAATAAATGAACCGTAAAATATTACCAATCAATTAGGCTCCTAAGCCTATCACATGATCATTATCAAATCTTATCATGCATCCATTCATCATAAATATAGATCATTTGTCACAAGGTTATCAATATTTCACAAGTATAACTTGTTCATGTACATTCTTACCAAGAATTCATCATATACCAAACTCACTTCACATGAGTTTTGTATACAAACTTGTACCATTCGAAATATGGTCACGTACTTTCTCATTCTTAACATACACGTTGAAATACAATTCAAGCACATAATCATATTAGCTCACATCTCAATTCGGCCCAACAGCCTAACACGTAATCATTATTTATATTATCATATATCCAACAACACAAGTATGTGCACTATCCATCACAATAGGTAATAAACAATTATTTCCACAATAATCATGAATTTACAATTATAGGCTTATGTACGTGCCTATTTACTCGTAGTAATTTCATTCTCATACTCATCTTTGATTTACCCGTTGAACCACATTGGAATACTAAAGATGCTCGGGGATCTCATACTCATAGTACCGTATCAATGCCATATCCCGGATATGGTCTTACATGAAATATCATATCGACGCCATGTCCCTGACATAATCTTATATGAAATCACATACCGATGCCATATCGTAGATATGGTCTTATTCGGAATCTCAGTAGCCCTAATATCATGACATTTGTATTTTACCCTTGAGGTTAAATCGGGATTTCTCATTTCTCGAAACTTCGTTAGAATCATCATTAATCAATTTCATAAAAAAATGTATCAAAATATTAAATACATAACATAAGCTTGCATTATTTACGCATGAACTTACCTCGACACCAAAATGGCAAAAGGGACCCAACCGTTAATTTCTCATTTTGCCCCCGTTCTAGGTTTGAACCTCTTTTTCTTTGATTTATAATGTTACGTTTAGTCTATTTATTAGTAACATTAGTAAATGTGATCCAAAAAATCATACTATAAAAAAAATACGTTTTTACCCCTAAACTTTGTCATATTTACACTTTTGCCCCTAGGCTTGTAAAATGATTTTTATTCAAATTCTTTGCACTTTAAGCCTAGCCGAATCATTTTCATAACTATAGTAGCCCATAAATTCAACTAAATCACACTTTTATGATAAATTTTATAACTTTTACAAATTAGTCCTTTTTAGCATTTTCACCGAAAACTACTTAGTAAAAGTCATTTAACACACAAAAAACATTCATATTCCTCCATTAAACATCAAAATACACACATGTAACACATGGATAAATTTTTAAACATCAACCCTAGCTCAAATAAATGGTAGAAATAGATAGATCTTGTTACGGGGATTGCAAAAACGTAAAAATCAATAAAAACGGAGCTAGAACGGACTTACAATCGAGCTTGGAAGCTTTAAAAACCATAGACATGGTTTCTCCATGCAATATTCGGCCAAGAGGTTGAATATGGACAAAAATTGGCTTTTAATTTTGTTTTTAATTCATTTTAATAACTAAATAACCAAAATGCCCTTAATGAAAAATTTTGGAAACATGCCTAACCATGTCCATTTTTGTCCACCAACTTAAACAATTTTCTAATTACCATATAAGGACCTCCAATTTAAAATTTCATAACAGTTGGACACCTCTAGCATGTAGAACTCAACTTTTGCAGTTTTTACGATTTAGTCCTTTTGACTAAATTGAGTGCCCAAACGTCAAAATTTTCAAACGAAATTTTCAAGAAATCATTTCGTGAAATCATAGACCATAAAAATATAATAAAAAAGAATTTTTTACGTCAGATATGTGGTCTCAAAACCACTATTCCAACTACACTCTAAATCGGGATGTTACAAATGAAGCCTAAGATATCATGTAAACGTAATCATGGGTCGGAGTGGGTCGATGCCAATTTTAGGCCCATTTTTATGCCCAATACTAGCTCAAAAAGTGGGCCTCAAATTTTATCCAAGCTCGTTCTAGATAAAAAAAATATTAAACTTGAGCCTAGCCCGCTCATGTTAAATTTTTTTTATATAAAAACAAAATAAAAATATAATACATCAAATATACTAAAGATATTAAAATAAATTTTGCCCAACAAATTGAAAATATATTTAAAAAGTATTTATACTTAATAACACTAATATATTTGCAACTTAGCAAGAAAATGTCTCTAAAATAATAGTAAAATTAATAATAAAACAAGAGTTATATGATATCCAAATAATAACAACAAAATATAGCAATATAATAGCAAAAAGGTAGAAAAATAGCAGCAAAACAACACAAACAACAATATGAAAAAAAATTAGGCAGTTTGGGTTGGGCTAGGCCCAAAGCAAAAAAAATTGTAACGTCCTTAACTTGACCTAGAAGTTAGACCTGAATCCAGAAGATTACATCAGCCATCGAGATGGCCTAGTAGGGTTATCAGAGTTTTGAAAATAGTTATTTTAAAACATTTGTTAGTTTTTCCAAACTGATTTATCATTCCTCAATTTTAATTATGATTTAGCAACAAAAAAGTGATATTTATTATTTGTTTGTAACAAAAATCGAGGTTCATGCATACTAATTAATAATCATAACATGATGTCCTCGGAAATTAAATTAAAGTTCGTGTAAAATAAAAGCAAACCCAAAACCTAAGTCTCATGCCACAGTTCAAAAATAAATCCATAAAATCTCCGAATAACAAATTATCAAATAATAAATCTACAATATTTATATAGAAAAACAGATCCAAGTCAAGCCCCTCCGAATGCCATGTCCACATCCTAACCTGGTTGGTTATCTAAAAAGGTGGAAATTAAAAAGGGAGTAAGAAATGAAGCTCAGTATGAGTTCCATCATAAGAAAAATAGTGTAAACAGTCGATAAGTCATACTAAATAATAACACAAAATAATTGCAGATAACCAACAAATTAGAGTATCGATATTTTAGATCGACCATTAATAGTATCTCAGGATTCATAATAGCAATTTTTGAATATCGATATTTCAGTTCACTAAAAAAATTATAAATAAGTATAAATATGTCATCACGGAGAATCCAGCTTGTAGCACATTTTTATGAATACCATACAGTTTTGTTTTAACAGAAAATATTCTACCCCCTCCCCCCGCTACACACCACAATGGGAGTTCCCTTGAACTCCAACCAGCTACACATCAGATGGTGGTTTAACCACCACTATTTTTGCAAATAAAATCTATCACTGGGATGTAGACACGCAACATTATTGCAAGTAAAAGTTATCAACGGGTTGTGGATGTACAACAAATTTGCAGTAAAAGGATAAACACTACCACTGGGCTGTGGGTATACAGCAAAATTTGCAGATAAACTGCCAATTCTTCCTCTGTACACATCATCCCACCCAATGCAATGCAATATGGTAATCTCAAACGGATCAATAGGGTAGCATTTAATTATGCTTTCAATAGAATAATACGATAGCAATCAATATGCTTATAATATTTTAATATAGAAGAAAATAATATGCTTATAGCGTATCAACTCAGTAGCAAATAGTCATGCTTATTAAGCATTTGGCTTAGCAGTAATATAAGGCATGTTGTAGTTTCAATCCCAAATTTAGGTACAATAGTCATATGTAGTGTCCACAGGTCATGCAAATATTTATATAAATACTATAAAAATTTAATTAATCATGGATTCTAACATAAATGATATTATCAGGAACTAATCTAAACAAATCATAAAATTCTATGTCAAAACAGTAAAATTTGTAAAATAGGGGAAAATTTTGTAAAATTTGAAAAATAGAGGCAAAACTATATAATCTTAAAAATAGGGGAAAATTGTAAAATCTAGAAAATAGGTTCAAATTGTAAATTCTAAAAAATGGGGGGAAAGTTTTAAATTCTAAGTTACAATAGACACACAACCATGTAATTGAACCATGTGGGAAGTCCTGGATCGTGTTGAGAGGGTGCACAGTCTTATGGCTAGCCGTGTAACAGACTGCCATGTGAGAATTGAAAAACCTAGGGTTTCAGGGGAACACGGTCGTGTGAGGGGTCATGTGGTCCACAAGGGTGGCATAAACAGCAATGTGGCCCTATCCCAAGGCAGAGTTAGCCCCAATTTTCTTGTAAAAGAACAGACACATGTCTTTAGGATCTCAAGCGACGTTGGTTACAGTCCAATCTAATCCAAGGTACCTAACCTGAGTCCTTCAAACGACATTTATGCAAGAATTAATAACGATTTTAAAGATTTATCAAGGTTAAATTATATGAACGAAAGATTTATCAAGAATCAAGAAAGATCATTTGATCTATCACAATATTATCGTTAGATAGAAGTTATATAATGGTTCGAGATCTAAACATCGGGATTAAGGCGTACTTACTGATTCTTGGCTAGGATTTGGAATGTAAAATTTCATGTAAAAGAGAGGAAAAAAGAGAATAAATAGGGACGTGAAAGAAATTCTATTTGATTTTGAATAGAAAACATAGCCTAGTTTAATTAGGAGAAGTTGGATTAAAAATCTAGGGTTTGGGAACCCTAGGGTGTCAGTAATTTTCCCAATGTTTTGGGCCTAAAATTTAAAGAAAATTTTAGAATAAAAATAAAAGGGATGGTTTGAGGTTAGGGTGGTTCAAACCTAGCTATGCAAGGGAAAGAGAGTAAATGCTTATCCATTGGGTTCTTGCCCACACTTTAAGTTTTTAACCCAAATAATATTTATTTTAGTACGATTTTCATCATTGTTTGCTGAAAATTAAAACAAAAGAAATGGAATTGGAATAGATAGAACCTAGGACCTTTAAGGAGTGTAGTAACAACTTAGCTATCAAACCTATTCAATTATTTGATTATTTATTTCCTCTAACCCCATTATATTTTGACATGTTACAAATTCTTACCTGAGGAACAACCCTTCTAGAAAATGAACCTTTTTTTTTTGTCCAAGCCCAGTTTTTGGGCCTACATTTTTCCCAAACCCTCACACTTTTCGAGTAGGCGTTCAGACTTGGACTGATGATCTGACCCATGATCAGGTCTATTATCATGTGAGGAACTGCGAATTTATGCCTTCTAAGGGCACTAAAATTTGAAACCAATGATTTAACCTTGTTTATAATATACATTTTAATTTTATAAAATATTTAATTTAATTTTATAAAAATTAATATAATATGAAATATTATGTAAAATTGACGAAATTAAAATAAAAAAGGACTAAATCCACATTTTATGCATAGTACATAAACTAATAACATGATTTAACGAAAAACAAAAGCACTTTATATGGTCCCATCCCCATATGGCATCTACAATTTTAGTCTTCTCTAAATGGAAAGTACAATACAACAAAGAACATAAGGCAAGAAAAGAGAAAAAAAACTGAATTCTTTTCTCTACTTTTGGCAATACCTGGGTTCATGATTCAACAAAAATGCTCAACAAATGTGAAAATCTTGTGACATTTAATTAGTTTAAATCACCATAAATTCTTACCATAAATGGTTACAATTCTTATTTACATTTATAAACACCATTATTTTTTACTCTAAAATCCATAAAAGAATTTTAAGAAACAAAGGGAAAAAATGGGGAGAAGAAAATTAAAAATCCAAAGATTAGAAGACATGAAAGCAAGACAAGCAAAATATTCAAAGCGAAAAAAAGGGATTCTTAAGAAAGCAAAAGAGCTTTCTATATTGTGTGATGTTGAAGTTGTTCTTTTACTCTCTTCACCCTCTGGTAAAAGAACCTTTTTTGTTGGTCAAGATCCCAAGTAAATCAGTTCATTCCTTTTTCTTTTTTTTCTTTTTGTTATCACTATTAGTAATTTTTATTTTATTTTACAATTAAAACTCCAATTTCTTATTTCTTATTTATGTTCGATTTCACTTTTTTTAAAAAATAATTTAAATTTTATTTTTTGAAAATATTGGTCACAACAGTTGCTTATATAATATTCTTCAGAAAGTCTCGAATATGCCATTCGTAGAGCGCGAGGAAAGGTAAATAATGTTAATAACATAGTTTTTTCCTTTTTTTTAAAAAATAATTCAATAGCTAAAAATTCTTTTTTCTTTTTTTCTTTTCCTCTAGGAGGGCATATACAATGGAGGTACGTCTCGGTACCTAGTCCTGATTTAGGAATTTTTTTATTTTACAATTTCACTTCTTTAACAATTAAAATTAATAATTTTATTGAAGATGTTGAAGAAATTTTATGTAAATTGGGAGTCAGAGTTTGATCCATTAAGCCCGCCCCGTAACAAAAATGTTGATATCCTCAAGGTAAATGGGTTCCTAAAGTTGAGAGCATAACAAAAAAAAATTCTATTTTTTATTAGTTTTTAAATCCTTTTTTTTTCTCTAGTTATATGAAGATCAAGTGCAAGAGCTGAAGGACAAACTTACTAAGAAGAGCAAGATACTGAGGTTTGAAATATTCTAGTATTTTAAGATTTTTATTATGTGCACAAATGTCACTTGTCCATATTAAACACATATCACCAAATGAATGTTGGTATAATAAGTGATCAAATATTCTAATAATGAATTTTGTGATATTCCAATGATAGGGATTGGAAAAATCCAGAAAATGTTAAGGACCTTAACCAAATAAAGTTTATGGAGGATCATCTCATTGCATCTCTTAATGGACTCCGAAACAGGAAGGTACCTTCTTTCTTTTTAATTTATATATATTATGATAATAAAGTTTAAAATTTTGGGTCCGGAAAAAAAAGGTTTACTGCATTAATGTATTGAGCATGAAAGTAAATAGATTGTTTTGTTTTGTATTGTTTTTCACAGAATCAATTAGCAATGGAACAACAAAGCAGACAAAGATATTTAGAGGTTGGTCTTTAAATAAGCATGAAATAATTTACCCATTTTTCAACTATATGTATAAAATCTAATATACGGGGTTTTATTTATTATACAGGGGACTAAGAACTTGGAAATTTAATCTATGATTTCCTTTCAAAACTTGTGATTTTTTATTAATGCAATGTTTTAAAATTATGATAAATGAACCCTAAAGAAAATTATTTTCTTTAGCAAATATGTATCACCTAAACCTATTCTTGGAGAATATGTCTTTGAAGGGGCTTTTTAATTTCCTGTCTCATCTTTTATTTAATAGGCTCCTTTCACTTTGTTATTACGGTGAGAAATAAATGAGTGTTTTTTTTTTGTATACAATGAATGAAAATTTTAAGTGTTTTTTTTTACAATGAATGAAAATTTTAACATTATGTCCAAGTTCTTTTATCTTTTTGGTGGAACCAATAAATCTTTTACGGAATGTAAATAACTTTTTCAATGTTTATGGCAGTCCTTCTCAATAATGTCATATTTAGGATAGGAATATGAGTTCTTTTTTCAAAAGTGTAATGTATTTTAACATTGCATCTAACACTTGTTGCTATATAGAAGTTTTAAAATTTATATAAAATTAAAAATACTATTTGATTGTGAAGTTGTTTTTTAACTGTGGTTCTGAACCCGCCATGTATTTTTTTTAGCGTCAATTAAAAATATATTACAATTTTTAAAATTAAATTAAAAGATTTCACCGTCATTGTTCTTAATAATTACTACTGAAACTAATATATTTAAATGATAAATTTCTCCTATCAAACTATTATAGCACAAATTAAGAACTCGATCAATTCAAATTATTAATTAACTAACAAAACTAAAGTCCACACATAGCAGCAACTCAAGGTAGGACTTTGATAAACCATAAATGTAACATATTTTAATCCCATTTTTAATGCGTTTATGGATGATTAATGATATAAATTAGTGAATTTGATGCTCTTAATCCCTTAAATTAATGTTTCTATACTTAAGAGAGCATTTGGGAGCAAAAAGAGTGAAAAAGGGGCCAAAATTGGAGTTTTCAGGATCCACACGGGCAGCCACACGCCCATGTGTTCTACATGGGTAGGCCACACGCCCATGTGCCAGCTCGTGTCGATATCGCTCCCTATTTCCTAAACACGCAGAAAAAACCAATTTTAGGGTTTCTGAGCATTCAAAAGTCTATAAGTACATACTAGAAGAAGACCTAAAGGGATACATGAAGTAGAAAGCAGAGATTACTCGAAGAACGCCAACGGATTCAAGTTGGAACTAGGATTTCTTTCAAGACTGAAGATCTCCCTTCAATTTCTCTCAAAGTTTTGGGGTTTCTTTATGTTTTGTTTCTTTCCTATTTTTGAGATGTTTTTCCCCAAAATTATGAACTAAATTCCCTAGATACCTAGAAAAGATGAAACCTATGACGGATCTTATTATTTAATTTTCTAAATTACATGATAAATACTTGTTCTTGTTCTTAATTATGTGTTATTAGTTCTTGCCGTAATATTTCGAGGATATTAATTCAAGTTTGATGTGCTTATTTAGTGGAGCAAAAGTCCCTATTTAAGAGTAGATCTAGCATAATTAAGTGGAGTTGATTGCAATCCTAGAAATAGGACGACATAAATCTGTTGGATTAGAGTCAAATCTAATAAGGGAATCCATAGATCGAGTTAATGCAACAATAGGGGTTTTAATTAGGAAGAGATTTCAATTAATCAAACTAGAGTTAGTTGTTCTTAGTCTCAAAAGAGATATTAACATAACTTAGGGATTCCTACAAATCAACACAAGTGAATAAATCATTTAATTCAGAGTTAGAATAATAAGTGAAGTCTAGGTGGATTCTTCCTTGGGTGTTGTCCTTATTATTGGTTTATTCGATTATTTCCTTCACTCTCTGTCGCGTTCATTAGTTAATTAGTTTAGTTAATTTTAGATTAAAACAAAACCCTCTTAATTTAGGCTAAATAATAGAAAGATAGTTGATACTAGTACTTTTAGTCCTTGTGGATACGATATTCTGGACTCACCATAGCTATACTACCATTCGATAGAAGTGCTTGCCTTTGTCGTGATCGTAGTCTAGTTTAGTGAACCATAAAACGATCATCAAGTTTTTGGCACCGCTGGGGATTAAGATATTAGGAATGCTTGATTTTTATTAATTTAACCATTTTTATTTTATTTCATTTTATTTTAAATTTTTTTTTGTTTACTAACTTTTCTTTTGTTTGCTCCAGGCAGGTTCTTGTAGTTTATGACTAGAAAAAAATCGTCAAGATCTCTACTATTTTATATTGAAATTGAAAGCACAGCTCACAGAAATTGTAGAGAAATAAGGCAGAGTCTATAGTATATAGAGGAAGGGCAAGAGGATGATACTAATATTACCGAGGAGATGGCTGAAAATTAGAATAATCCGTTACCTTCTGTGGTTGCCGCAATTCCTGTAAATCAGAATTCTGCTCCTCGTACTATGTACGATTATGCTAAGCCTACTCTCATTAGGGCTGAATCGAGTATTGCTAGACTTGCCATTGCTGCATATAATTTTGAACTAAAACCTAACACTATTCAAATGATTCAACAGTTTGTTCAGTTTGATGTTTTGTAGAATGAAGACCCAAATACTCATTTGGCCAATTTCTTAGAGTTTTGTGATACTTTCAAGATAAATGGCATTTCTGATGACGCCATTCGCTTACGAATATTCCCTTTCTCGTTGAGAAATAAGGCTAAGCAGTGGTTGAACTCCTTCCACAAGAGTCCATCACTACTTGGGATCAAATGACCAAGAAGCTTTTAAAATATTTCCCACCAGCTAAGACAACTAAGTTGAGGAACGATATCTCCTCTTTCCTGCAAATGGATTTAGAGACTTTATATGATGCATGGGAGATGTATAAGGACTTATTGAGAAGGTTCCCTCACCATGGGTTACATCTATGGCTATAGGTTCAGACTTTTCATAATAGTTTGAACCCCTCAACTAGGTAGATGATCGATGCAGCCGCCGGTGGTACCATAAATAATAAAACACCTGAGGAGGCTTATGAGTTCATAGAGGAGATGTCATTGAATAACTATCGGTGGCAAGTCATAAGGACAAAGCCTAATAAAGCAGCCAGTGTTTTCAACCTCGATGCAGTCATCATGTTATCAAACCAGGTAGAGCTCTTAAATAAAAAGATTGATGGTTTATGTGTTTCTACGCAAGTACATCTAGTAATGCAGTGCGATGCGAATGGAAGAGGAATGAACAACATAGAATATCCATCCTACAACCCTCGCACAGAGAACGAACAGATCCACTATATGGGTAATAATTCTAGACCTCAGAATAATCCATATAGTAACACTTATAATGCAGGTTGGAGGAACCATCCCAATTTCTCGTGGGGTGGTCAAGGACATCAAAAACTACAACCCCCTCCGAGTTTCCAACAACCACCTTACCAGCAGGAAAAGAAGCCGAACCTTGAGGAGATGTAAATGAAATTCATCTAGGTGTTAGAAACTCGCTTCCAAAAACACAAAAACTGCACTAAAAAATCAACAAGCATCGATTCAAGAGCTCGAAAATCAAAGTGGTCAACTTACCAAGATGATTTCAGAACGACCACAAGGTAGCTTACTGAGTAATACCGAAACTAACCCAAGGAAACAACTTCATGTGATTACTGTTCGAGATGAAGAAGGGTTAGTTTAAGATGAACCAAAACTGAGACAAGAAGATGTGGTAGGTAAAGGTAAGGTTGAGGTGAGCCACAACGAGTAAAAACCGATCATTAAGGAATATAAACCTCATGTGCCATATCCAAATGTGACAAGAAAAGACCATACAAATGAACAATTCGGTAAATTCCTTAAACTGTTGAAAAAATTACATATTAACTTACCGTTTATTGAAGCTCTTTCGCAGATGCCAAATTCCGTTAAATTTTTAAAAGAGCTTTTAGCAAATAAGCGGAAGTTAGATGATTCATTGCACTTGGAGTTAAATGCAGTGTGCTCAGCCATTTTGTAGAATAAACTACCTAAACAATTGAAAGATCCAGGGAGTTTTACTATTTCTTGTTTAATTGGTGGTTTAAGTGTTAATAATGCTTTGGCTGATTTAGGGGCTAGTATTAATGTCATGCCCTACAAAATGTTTAAGCAACTAGGTCTTAGGAAACCCAAACAAACTAGGATGAGCATTCAATTGGCATATAGAACAATTAGATTTCCTAGAGGTATTGTTGAAGATGTACTCATCAAAATTGATAAATTCATTTTCCCAGTTGATTTTGTTGTCCTAGACATGGATGAGGATAGGGACGTACCATTGATTTTAGGACGGCCCTTTTTAGCAACTACTAGAACTATCATGGATGTTGGTACAGGTAAGTTAATACTTCATGTAGGTGATGACACGATTAAACTCCAAGCTCGTGATCCTGTTAGGATATCTAGTGATCGAGATGATATTACGAGCTCTGTTAATGTTAATAACCTTGTGGCTCAACATTCTTTGCAGGAAACACCTCGAAAAAATGTGATAGAGCAGCAGTCCAGCTTACATAACAAAAACAAACAAATTGTGAAGAAAGAATATTACAAATCGATGAACTAGATGAATGGCGAACACACGTCAAGGAGAAACCTAGAATACATTATGAACCAAAACGACTCCATCACGAGCTTAAGGATGAGACGAACCAATTTAAGATTGGCAATCAAGTATTGTTGGATAAAACAGACCCTCGAATCGCCATTTCAGAGCATAATGCAAACGGAACAACTCCTTTTTATGGTACTGAATATTTTCTCATACGGTACAGTTGAGGTAATCATTCTAAATTTGGCACTTTTAAGGTAAATATTACTCTACTAAAACCTTATGTTGATAATATAATTGACAGTGAGAAAGAGGAGTTTCAATTCTGTGAACTACCGTAACCGTGCGAATACGAGGCAAGTCGAGCTCAGATTTTAAATAAGTGCTTCTTAGGAGGCAACCCGAGTGTTAACACTACTAATTTTCTTAATATTATTTCATGATTTTTTTTAAAATTAATTAATTTTCAAAATCTAAAAAAAAGTGTGTTTTTGACCCACATGGCTTGGCCACACGAGTGTGTGGAGCACACGGCTTAGCCACACGGGCGTGTGGAATCTCACATGGGCATGGGAGAAGCGAAGGAAAACACATACGGCCTGGCGACATGGCCATGTGACCCACACGTCCTGGACATATGGGCGTGTCCTAGGTTGTGTGAAACCTGAAGCTAATTTTTTTTTCAAAGTCAGAGAATTACACGCCCTAGCCACATGGGTGTGTGAAGCATACGGCTTGACCACACGGGCGTGTGGGATCTCGCATGGGCATGGGAGAACCAAAGGAAAACACACACGGCCTGGTGACATGGTCATGTGACCCACACGGCCTAGACACACGGGCATGTCCATGGCTAAGTGAAAACTGGGTTAATCACCCCAATTTTATTTTATTTTATTTATTTTTAATTATTATATTATTTATTTTTATTTTACTAATTAATTAATTATTCTTATACTTATTTTTTTAATTTTAATTTTTTTATATTTTTAATTTTTTATATACATTTATTATTTTTATTTTTATTTTGCTATTTCTATTTTTTTCTTTTTTCTTTTGTATTTTTTTAATATTATCATTACAATTACCTTTTAAGTTTATTGATATCATTAAGTTTATTATTATTTTTATCATTCTTTTTAATTTTGTTTTAGTTGTTTTATTTTTTTTCTCTTCAACTTATTTTCATTATTATCTTTTGAAAGATTTATGGTTGTTTCTAATCGATTTATATTTAAATTTGACTGCAATTCCGCTTTTCACTATTCTGAAGATTTCATCCAATATTCAAGGCAGTTTCAGTTTTCTCCCTCTCTTATGATATTCTGTTTATACTGTGATTATATATGTTTGTACATTGACGACAATGTACGTCTTAAGTGTGGGGAGGTTATCTATAGATTTATTAGAAAAACCCTGAATTATGTTTTGTGTTTAAATAATTTTCTCACATTATTATTAGAATGAATTCTTATTAATTTATGATTATCATTGATGTCTTTTAGATTAAATTCATAGGTAATTGTGCATTGATTGTTTAAACTTTAAGACACTAGAGAATCAAGCATGATAAGTTTATTTTCAGAATAAAAAAATTTAAGTTGTTTCCCTAAATTGAAATATTACCTTGAAGTTTGGGATTTGCAAGATTAACATCAAAAACCATAATTTTTGTGAGATTTTGAGCCTTTAGAGCATACACGTTTCTTGCTCACTATATTATTGATTATGAGTGTGTCAATACTGATTGGTTATTCTAGAATTTGTTTCGATTATACATGTCGAGACCACACATTTGATTTGACATACTGAGATGATAAAGGCACCTAGGTTTTAACCCACTTGTCCCATAAGCCTACCTTCATAATTAACTCTTAGTGAACCCCCTTTAAGCCTAACAAATGGTTTCTTGATTTACCCTTTAATATTAACCCATAACTTCTTTTTGATTCATTGAGAATAGTTCCCCGTTTTATTGACTCCCTTTTTGTCAAGATTTGATTTGGTTAGTTGCTTAACTATGTTCTTTTGTTTCAGTTGTTAAATTTTCTCTTATTATCTATTATACTAAAAAAATTTGAAAAAAAAGTGAAAAAAATGCATTTATGTTGAATTATTACTAGTTCTATGTTTTTGAGCTTAAGTAGTTAATTTCATATTCTGAGAAGAAGCTCGTGTTATTCTTTAGTAATTTCGATTAATGTAATTATTTAGTATTAGTTTATTTTTCTAGTTGGGTAATTTATCAATTCAATCTCGATTCTAACCTTCTTTTCAGCCTTTATCCAAACCTTTAACCCAAGCCCTGTTACAACCCTTGAAAAACCTTTTGATTTGTGTATCATATCATTTTATAGTGGTGGAGATTTGATTTTCATGCAAGCCTATGGTAACGACTTTTCATAATTGACTTTTGAGTACTTAATTTTTGAACCTTAAACACTTTGAGTGATTTGAGTGAATATTTAGTGAGGATGTAAAATCTTGTCGATTTTGAATTAAAGATAAGTACTTAGATAAGGGGAGATACCTATGTTTTCATGTCTTAAAAAATGTGTGACTTGGATTGTTTGAATCTTAAGGGCTCCTTTAGTTGAATTTTCATTGCATGATTATTTGTGAATTATTTCGAAACATTTTTTATGAGAATTATAAGTTGAGAAGAATTAATTTTAATTGTGAGTTGAGGATTTTGCTTGAGGACAAGCAAATGCTTAAGTGTGGGGATATTTGATAAACCATAAATGTAACATATTTTAATCTCATTCTTAATGCGTTTATGGATGATTAATGATGTAAATTAGTGAATTTGATGCTCCTAATACCTTAAATTCATGTTTCTATACTTAGGAGAGCATTTGAGACCAAAAGGAGTGAAAAAGGAGCCAAAATCGAAGTTTTCAAGGTCCACACAGGCACGCCACACGCCAATGTGCCAACCCGTGTCGATATCGCTCCCTGTTTCCCAAACACGCAAAAACAACCAATTTTTAGGGTTTCCGAGCATTCAAAAGTCTATAAATACATACTAGAAGAAGACCTAAGGGGATACAGGAAGTAGAAAGCAGAGATTACTTGAAGAACGCCAACGGATTCAAGTTGGAAGTAGGATTTCTTTTAAGACTGAAGATCTCCTTTCAATTTCTCTCGAAGTTTTTGGGTTTCTTTATGTTTTGTTGCTTTCCTATTTTTGAGATGTTTTTCCCCAAAATTATGAACTAAATTCCCTAGATACTTAGGAAAGATGAAACCTATGACGGATCTTATTATTTAATTTTCTGAATTACATGATAAATACTTGTTCTTGTTCTTAATTATCTGTTATTAGCCTTAATATTTCGAGGATATTAATTCAAGTTTGATGTGCTTATTCAGTAGAGAAAAAGTCCCTATTTAAGAGTAGATCTAGCATAATTAAGCGGAGTTGATTGCAATCCTAGAAATAGGACGATATAAATTTGCTGGATTAGAGTCAAATCTATCGATTTAATATGACAATAAGGGTTTTAATTAGGAAGAGATTTCAATTAATCAACCTAGAGTCAGTTGTTCTTCGTCTCGAAAGAGATATTAACATAATTTAAGGATTTCTACGAATCAAGACAAGTGAATAAATCGTTGAATTCAGTGTCAAAATAATAAGTGAAGTCTAGGTGGATTCTTCCTTGGGTATTGTCCTTATTATTAGTTTATTCGATTATTTCCTTCACTCTCTATGACGTTCATTAGTTAATTAGTTCAGTTAATTTTAGATTAAAACAAAAACCTCTTAATTTAGGCTAAATAATAGAAAGATAGTTAATATTAGTACTTTTAGTCCTTGTGGATACGATATTCTGGACTCACCATAGCTATACTACTATTCGATAGGTGCGCTTGCCTTTGTCGTGATCATAGTCTAGTTTAGTGAACCATAAAACGATCATCAGACTTAGAGACATACACATTTTAATTGTGCATTGTGGATCTCAAACGTAGGTATTTAAGAACCAAAGCCTCCGCTTTTGTCAACTAAGCCAAGGGCTTATTGACTTCAATCTATTAAAGTTGGTTTCATAAAATCATGACAAAAAAGCAAATGATGTTAGAGGTATAAGATTAAATTTTAATAGTGTGGTTCAAGTCCCTTGCTTTTAGTTGATTTAACTATTTTTGCCTAAATTATGGAGTTAAAATTTAAATGTTACAATATGCTCCTAATTATGTACTATTTGTATATTTAAAATTTAGTCTTTATACTTTCATTTTTAAGAATTTAGTCCCTCTAATTTTTCAATTTAAAAACTTAGGTCCAATTGTTAATACCTTTAAAATTATTCTGTTCAATTCACTCCTCTAACATTCTATTTTTTTTAATTCTCATTTGGTAGCCATTTGAAAAAAAATGGCATTGTAATAATCCCAAATTTGACAAAGAAACGGCATTAACAATTCTTAAAATTTAACATTTAATCAAAATAAAGTGAGTAAGAATGCCTTTTTATTTTGACCAAATTTTATTTTTGGCTTTTCTTCTCCTAATTAAGCTTTGTTTTTACTTTCCCACTTAAGCTCTAATTAACCTAGAGTTGTTGTAGTCATATATGCTATGGATTTTGTAACACCCCCTTACCCGTATTCAACGCCGGAACAGGGTACGAGATATTACCGGACTTAAAACTCAAGTAATCATACCTTTCTGAGTCATAAATTTGTGTCCAAATCAAAATCATTCATATTTAATCGTAAAGTCCCTAATATGAGCCAACGAGGCCCAAAACATACTTTAGAAGTGGTTTGGGACTAAACCGAGAACTTTAGAAATTCTTACGAAAACATAGAAAATTTTTGCTATAAACAGGGGTCAGACACTCGTGTGGTTTAGGACACGCTCGTATAGGCAGGCCGTGTGGTCACACACACCCATGTCCCTAACCCGTGTAACTCTCTGACTTGTAATGCATGTACAAATTGATGTCACACGGCCAAGTTACACGCCCATGTGCTAAGCCGTGGGTAATTAAATTTTCATTAAATAGGAGTAGACTTCATGTAATAGCGCAAAATTGGGTCTAGTTGGAACAGAGGTTTCGGGACCACAAAATCTGAGATATAAATAATTATTTTATGATTATTTTGAGGTCTATGATATGATTGCATGATTATGTGAAAATTTCGTGAAAAAATTCTATGCATAAAGTGCTTAATTTGAAGTTAGGGACTAAATTGAATAAGTTGCAAAACTTGCATTCTAGAAGTTTCTAGTATGAAATTGCTTTGAAATATTAATTAGGAGGTCTTAAATAGAAATTTGACCAGTTTCTAAGTTATGGACAAAAATTGGACATGGATGGAATTTTTGGAAAGTTTAGTAGTAAGGGCATTTTGGTCATTTAAGGGTAAAATGAATTAAAATACCATATTAAAAGCCAATTTTGCTCATCTTCTTCACCATGGACGTGTATACCAAGGGAGACTCCATGGCTAGGGTTTTCAAGCTTTCCAAGCTCAATAGTAAGTCCGTTCTAACCCCGTTTTTCAAGTTCTTTACGTTTTTGGAGTCCCGGTAACTTGATTTGCTTATGCTAGCAATAATTCAACCTAGGGTTCATATTTGAAAAAATACCCATAGGTGAAATTTGTTTATTCTGGCGTTTTATGATACAATATGAGGTTTTAAATTATGTTATACAACTTGTGCTACTCAGTTTTAAGTGAAAACGAGCAAAAGGGAAAAATGATCAGCATGTCATAAAACATAAGAATAAGGGATGAAGTTTAATTCCCGAGCCTAGGGGAAAAAGTGTAAATATGCAAAAGTTTAGGGGCAAAATTCTAATTTTTCCAAAGTTTGAGTTAAGGACTGTTTTAAATAATACATTAATTAAATAAGTAAAATATGATGTTTTAGATCCTAGAAAATGAGATTTGAACCTAGAATGAGAGAAAAATCAAAAATTAGGAAAGTTGGTAAAATGGTTGTTTTAGTATCGAGGTAAGTTCATATGTATAATAAGCATTAATATATTTACTATGATTTCCGAGGTGTTGAAAGTATGTAAGTTGGTATGATAATAATACAACAATAATGCTGTAATTTATATTTGAAAGTTAAATTTAGTGAATTAATTGAATTATGTTAAATTAAATGTTTATGGTGCTCAGTTTATGAATTGATTTAAAAATATGTCTATGGTACATGAAGTGCATTGAATTATCATACATAAATTTGATTTCTATGATTACGGATATTATGAGAAATTGTAAGTTCATAAGATTTTTAATAAGGCAATGTGTAATTTAATGTTATTGCCTTGATATTAAATGAGATGTAAGTTTATATGTAAGTAATACATCACTATTACTTGTATTATGATATATTATAATAATATTGGAAATATGTTTGTGGATAATTACTTGATTGGTGAAATTGTTGGAAAAGAGAGAGAAATCCCGGTTGAACCTTCGGAAAGATTGGATGATACAGATGGTATGTAGCTAGGTCACATGTATGGTGCTGAGTGCACATCATGTGTACAAGAGAGCTATGAGACATTATGATGTAGCTAGGTCGCATGGGTTATACTATGTGTACACCATGTAGACAAGAGAGCTATGGGATATATGTAGCTAGGTTGCATGCGTGGTTCCAGGTGAAAGACACCATGTAGACAAGAGAGCTACGAGATAAACTGGCTAGGTCACATGGGTGGTACTAAGTGTTCACCATGTGTATAAGAGAGCCGAACTATATGATGGGTATGTGCTGAAACCACTAAGTATCGAGGATTGATCCAAAGTGTTCAACGGGAGACTCTCTATGTATTGCTTTGTGAGTTTGTGATGAATAAGTGCAGGAACTTGGTTATGTGAATGATGTGTTCATTAAGTGACCAGGATGTGGTAAGGTTATAAACAAGTAAGTTATACATGAGAATGATTTTATGGTGACCTTGTGATCATGGGCCTATACTTGTGATGTATGAAATGTGGTGAAAATGATTTGTGATATATATGTTAAAATGAGGTTAATACAAAGAAAGTGTGAAAGAGTGAATTAGCAATAAAACTGTTTTGGACAGTAGTAGTGATGTGATTTTGAAAAATCGCCAAAAATATTAGAAATTGAATCAGATACTGACTGAGATATCAAATTAAATCTTAATGAGTCTATTTTCATATAAAAGAAACAGGGCAAGCAAAGGAGTCCTATACTTGAGATATTTATGTTTTTGTGAGACTGGTTCAGAATGATTACGTGATCCCCTGTTCTGACTTTATAAAATCAACAAAAATTGGATAAAAATAATTAGAGGCTCAAAATTATATTTTTAAAATCCCTAATGAGTTTATTTTCAAGATAAATCAACAAGAACATTATCTGAGTTCTGTACTGTGATATAATTAATTTTTAGTGAAGAGAGGTCAGAACTGTCAGAAAGTGAAACAAGGGAAATTTTAATGAATAAAATGTTCTAATTGGATAAACCAAAAATTATGAAAATTTTATGGTGGAAAGATATATGAGTCTAGTTTCAGTGGAAATTTACGGATCTTAATTTGAAGCTCTGTAGCTCGAATTATAAATAATTAAGTGACTATGACTCGTGTGGACAATTTGATGTGAGAATTTATTAGTAAATTGTGAAATCGTACTTACAAGAATGCTATATACATTAAGGATGTGGAATGGAGAGTGTAACACCCCGAACCCGAGACCGACACCGGAGTCGAACACGAGGTGTTAACAGACTTTAAACCCCTTATAAAAAATTTCCCAGACACTGCCAATCTGCATACTAGTTGCTTTAAAAATCATATCTTGAGTTTCACAACTCGAAAATCAGTTTCGTGATTTTTCCCTGAAACTAGACTCATATGCCCATCTACATATTTTTTTATAGAATTTTTGGTCGGGCCAATTAGTACAGTTTATTAGTAAAAGTCTCCCATGTTACAGGGATCGACTACACTGACCTTTGCGCATTACGACCTGGATATCTCCCTGCACAGAGCTTCAATACTGATTCCGTTTGTTTCTATAGAAACTAGACTCAGATAGAAATCTATACATATATGGTATGACTCCTAATTATCTCTGGTTAATTTATAATGAATTTCCAAATTCGGAACAGGGAATCCAGAAACCGTTCTGGCCCTGTCTCACGAGAACCTGAATATCTCTTAACATACTGTCTGTATGATTGTTTCGTTACTTTCCTATGAAAGTAGATTCATCAAGGTTTGTTTACATAATTTATTCACTATTTAATTCCATTCCTACTATTTTTAGTGCTTTTCCAAATCTACATCACTGCTGCTGTTAGCATCTGCCTTTAAGGTAGACTTTACCTATTTCATGGTTTCCATGATTCAACTAGCCCTTTTTGCATAAATAGCACAATTTATGAAAGTGATTAACCATCCCCGTGGCCAATCCTTGTCAAGCATATCCACACCAAATGATTATAACATTATACTCAAACACATATAAGCCATTTTCGCATGGCTATCCAAAATTTATACAAGTCCAAAGGGTCCACGACCCACAACAAACGGGTAGTCCTATACATGCCATTTCGAAGTTCAACCAAAATTGTACCAAAAGGGGGCTTTGATAGTGTGGGCGACTTTGACATCAAGATCCCGAGTCCGATAGCTGGAGAACCAAATCTATAAAACAGAGGAGCAATGAAACGGAGTAAGCAATTTATGCTTAGTAAGTTTTGAGCAAGGAATTCCAGCACAACAAAAGTATAGCATTCATATAGCTAAACGGATAATTTCATATGCACAAATTTACGATATCGTACTTGCTTCACATTATCAACCCTTATGTACATACACAAAAGATCAACTCAGCCAAAGGCCGGTAGCTCGTTTATCAACTGAGCTAATACTTATTTGTAAGGGCTCAACTAAATTCAAGCACATACGAAACATACCTCAATGTTGGGATGTTTCGAGAGTATTAACTGGAATTTTACAGCAAGTTCATTCATTCCCAAATCACGTACCTTCGAAATTTAACTGGATATAGCTCCTCGTTCAAATGCCTTCGGGACATAGCCCGGTTATAGTAATTCGCACAAATGCCTTCGGGACTTAACCCGGATTTAGTAACTCGCACAAATGCCTTCGGGCTTAGCCCGGAATTAGTATCTCGCACAAATGCCTTCGGGCTTAGCCCGAAATTAGTATCTCGCACAAATGCCTTCGGGCTTAGCCCGGAATTAGTATCTCGCACAAATGCCTTCGGATCTTAGTCCGGATATTGTCACTTAGCACAAGCCTTCGGGACTTAGCACGGACATCATTCAAATAACCATGCACATTTAACAATAAATCATGGCCCATTCGTATTTCATTTTCGTTAGCAAAACTCAAACACGAGAAATTTATCATTCTTGCAAATTCGGCTCAATAGCCACACAAAGAGCATGATTTTAATTTGCTCAAAACATGATCTAATCACATCATAATTTAAGCTCTTTTACTCAAGAACTTACCTCGGGTGTTGTCGAACGATTCCGATAGCTATTCGACCACTTTTTCCTTCCCTTTATCGGATTTAGTTCCCCTTTGCTCTTGAGCTTAATTAAACAAATAAATTGATTTAATCATTTGAGCATCGAAAAGAGGAACACAAGGCACTTAGCCCATATTTATACATTAGACATTAAAGTCACATATGTACGGAATCATGAATCAAACTCAACATTTTAGCTAATTTTTCCCCCTTGGCCGAATATGCATGTATATTTTGGGGCCGATTTCAACACTTAATACATTCTACAAGTATGGTCACTTGTATTGACTAAACACCCTTTTGTTTCAAGTTCAAAACTTGGCTAATACACACATATACACACTAGTAAAGCATCCTCTCCCTTTCCATCAATTTAACACATGCATTGCTCATTAACATGCAAAAGTTATATTCGGCCTTAGCACACAACTTGCTAGCCGATTCTTCTCCATTTAGCAACCAATGCACATACGTGCTCACTCAAAAATGCTAAAAAGGAGGTTCAAGAATCATCAAGCCACCATCACATGCATCATTAACAAGCTTCATATTTAGCATGCAATGGCATTAACACAAACTCCACCTAGGCCGAATCTTAACTCATCCTCATGCCTCATCACCACAACATCAAACATCAACCAAGAATGATGCATCCATGGCCGAGTGTCATTTCCATCACATAGCAAGATTTAGACCATGGGCTAGGTAGAACTCAAGCTAACAACTAAAACATGCATGCATCTCATGGAACATCATCAAACATACCTTAGCCTAGCTACATGCATGGCCGAACCTCTTCAACCTTTCTTCTTCCTTCCTCCTTAAAATTTTTGGCCAAGGATGAACCAAAGGATGAGCATTTTTTTCTTTGTTTTTTTTTCTAGTTTCGGCTAAATGAAGATGAGAAAGGATGAACAAAAATTTTCTCCTTTCTTTTCTTTAGCTCACGGCAATGGGGGGGGAAACAACTACACACATTTTTTTTTGTATTCATCATACTCCTTTTCATTATTTTATGCCCATGCCCCTTATTTTATTTTTTTCCTACATACCTCACTAGGCCAACATGTTCCCAACATGTTTCCACCCATAGCATGGCCAACCACTAGCTCAAATTTTGGGTAATTTGACATGCAAACCCATCATTTTCACAACATGCATTAATAGACCATTTTAAATTAGCCTATCATATTTTCACCATGTCTCATATCAATCCCTATTTAATAATTTCTCATGCAATTAGCAAAATTGGAGAATGAAACTTCCACATACTCATGTACACACATAATAAGCATAGAATATAGAAATCAATTATTTTATGACTCGGTTTTGTGGTCCCGAAACCACTTCCCGACTAGGGTCAATTTTGGGCTGTCACAACTCTCCCCCACTTAAGAAATTTTCGTCCCCGAAAATCTTACCGGTAAATAGGTTTGGGTATCGTTCTTTCATCGAGCTCTCGGTTTCCCAAGTAGCTTCCTCGATCCCGTGTTTGAGCCATAACACCTTCACTAACGGAACCCTTTTGTTTCGCAACTCCTTCACTTCACGAGCTAGGATACGCATCGGCTCTTCTTCATAACTCATATCGGCTTGAATTTCAACCTCTGATGGGCTAATTATGTGCGATGGATCAGATCGATAGCGTCGAAGCATCGAAACATGAAAGACGTCGTGAATCTTTTCAAGCTCAGGGGGCAAAATCAATCTATACGCAACCGGACCAACTCGTTCGGAGATTTCGTACGGCCCAATGAATCTCGGGCTCAACTTGCCCTTACGGCCAAACCTGAGTACCTTTTTCCAAGGCGAAACTTTAAGGAACACTTTATCTCCCACCTGATATTCAATGTCCTTTCGTTTCAAATTCGCATACGATTTTTGACGATCTGTGGCTGCTTTCAGACTTTCACGGATTACCTTTACTTTTTGTTCGACATCTTTAATCAAATCAACTCTGAAAATTTTACTTTCACCGAGCTCGGTCCAAAACAATGGTGTACGGCATTTACGACCGTACAAAGCCTCGTAAGGTGCCATCTTAATACTTGATTGAAAACTATTATTGTAAGCGAATTCAATCAAAGGTAAATACCGTTCCCATGAACCACTGAACTCGAGGATGCAACATCTCAACATATCCTCAAGTATCTGAATTATCCGCTCAGATTGACCATCGGTTTGGGGATGAAAAGCAGTGCTAAAATGCAGCTTGGTACCCAAAGCTTCTTGCAATTTCCTCCAAAATCGCGAGGTGAATCTCGGATCTCTATCCGACACGATAGAAATAGGTACCCCGTGTAATCTCACAATCTGAGAAACGTACAATTCAACTAGTCTATCCAATGAAAAATCCATACACACGGGGATAAAGTGAGCCGACTTAGTCAGTCTATCGACAACAACCCAAATCGCATCCTTCTTACTTGTTGACAATGGCAGTCCGGACACAAAGTCCATTGTGACTCGATCCCATTCCCACTCGGGTATCATGATCGGCTGAAGTAATCCTGAAGGCACTTGATGTTCCGCTTTCACTTGTTGACATATTAAACATCTCGAAACAAGGTCGGAGATGTCTCGTTTCATACCATGCCACCAAAACCAACGTTTCAAATCGTTGTACATTTTCGTACTCCCTGGGTGACTTGACATTCGGCTACAATGGGCTTCGTTCAGAATCATCGAAATGAGTTCCGAACTCCTTGGAACACACAAACGACTCCTGAACCTCAAACAATCATCATCAACTTTCTGGGCTTCACGAATTTGATGAATCAATAATGGTTTGGCTTTTAATTCAGCAACTAACACATTGTCAGGTAGAACAGACAAATGCACAGTCATTGCTCGTAAAGCAACCAATGACTTCCGGCTTAAGGCGTCCGCAACCACATTAGCCTTTCCCGGGTGGTAATCAATGACAAGCTCGTAATCTTTCAACAACTCAAGCCAACGTCTTTGTCGCGGATTTAAGTCTCTTTGAGTCATCAAATATTTGAGACTTTTGTGATCCGAAAATACATGGCACTTTTCACCAAATAAGTAATGTCGCCATATTTTTAAAGCAAATACGATGGCAGCTAGTTCAAGATCATGGGTCGGATAATTTTTCTCATGTGGCTTTAATTGTCTCGACGCATAGGCCACAACTCGACCTTCTTGCATCAATACGCAACCCAACCCAAGTAAGGATGCGTCACTATAAATGACAAACTCTTTGCCTGATTCGGGTTGCACTAAAATTGGAGCTTCAGTCAAATAAGTTTTAGTTGATCAAACTTTTCTGACATTTCTCCGTCCATTCGAACTTAACATCCTTTTGAAGTAGCTTCGTCATTGGTGTGGCTATCATCGAGAAACCTTTGACAAATCGTCGGTAATAACCGGCGAGTCCCAGGAAGCTCCGAACTTCGGTAATATTTCTTGGAGGCTTCCAGTTAAGTATGGCTGAAATTTTGCTCGGGTCAGCTCGAATACCCGATGCGGATACCACATGACCCAAGAAGCTAACCTCTCTTAACCAGAACTCACACTTACTAAACTTAGCATATAACTGCTTATCCCGCAAAATTTGCAACACTAGCCTCAGATGCTCAGCATGTTCGGTCTCATCTCTTGAATAGACCAAGATGTCATCAATGAACACAACTACGAACCGATCCAAATATGGTCTGAAGATCCGATTCATCAAATCCATAAATACCGCAGGGGCATTTGTGAGCCCAAACAGCATCACTAAGAACTCGTAGTGACCATATCTCGTCCTGAAGGCAGTTTTGGGTATGTCTGATTCTCGAATTCGCAACTGATAATAGCCCGATCTCAAATCTATTTTTGAGAACACTGTGGCTCCCTTCAGTTGGTCGAACAAATCATCGATGCGCGGAACTA